>NW_009714766.1:0-617 GCF_000703405.1 Apaloderma vittatum
CACCTGATTGAAGCTCAAAATTGGAGTTTTTTGAGGGAAAATGGGGCAAAATGGAGGGGAAACCACCCGACTGATTCTCCAAACTGCATTTTTTTAGGTAAAACGGGAGAAAATGGAGGCGAAACCAGCTGGAATTTGGGATTTTTGGAGGGAAAAGGAGCCAAGGAGGGAAAACCGACGCGGATTCTCCTCAAAAGTGAGAGTTTTGGAGGGAAAATTGGGGCAAAAGGGCGGGAAATGCTCAAATGTGGGGTTTTGGCGGGAAAAGGGGGCGCGGTCACGTGACCCGGGGGAGGGAGGGGATTGGTTACCTGGGGGCGCGGCGGCGCCGAGGAGCCAGGGCAGGGAGCCTGGGGGGAAAATGGGGAAAAAGTGTAAAAATTGGGGAAAAAAGAGGAGAAAAGGGGGAGAAATTGGGGAAAAATGGGGAGAAAAGGGGGGAAAATGAGGAAAAAGGGGGGAAAAGGGGAGAAATTGGGGAAAAATGGGCAGAAAAGGGGGAAAATGAGGAAGAAGGGGGAAAAGTGGGAGAAATGGGTAAAAATGGGGAGAAATTGGGGGAAAATGGGGAGAAAAAGGGGAAAAATGGGGAGAAAAGGGGAAAAATGGGGAGAAAT
>NW_009714766.1:705-1355 GCF_000703405.1 Apaloderma vittatum
GGAAGAAAGGGGGGAAAAATGGGTAGAAATTGGGGGAAAATGGGGAGAAATTGGGGGAAAATGGGGAGAAAAAGGGGAAGAATGAGGAAAAGGGGGAATAGGGGAGACATTGGGGAAAATTGGAGAAATTGGGGAAAAATGGGGAGAAATTGGGCAAAAATGGGGAGAAAAGGGGAAAATGGGCAGAAAGGGGGGAGAAATGAAGAAAAAAGGGGCGAAAGGGGATAAATTGGGGAGAAATGGGGGAAAAGGGGGGGAAATTGGGGAGAAATGCGTAAAAAGGTGAGGAGAATGGGGAGAAAATGGGAAAAAATGGGAAAAAAGGGTGGAAAAAGGGAAGAAATTGGGGAAAAATGGGGAGAAAATGGGGAAAAATGAGGAAAAAGGGGGGAAAAGGAGATAAATTGGGGAAAAATGGGGAGAAATGGGGAAAAATGGGGAGAATTTGGGGAAAAATTGGGAGAAATGCAGGAAAATGGGGAGAAAAAGGGTAAAAATGGGGAGAAAAAGAGGAAAAATGGGGGGAAAAGGGGCAGAAATTGGGGAAAAATGGGGAGAAAAGGGGAGAAAGGGGTAAAAATGGGGAGAAAAGGAGAAAAATGATGGAAAAAAGGGGAGAAATGGGGAAAAATGGGGAGAAAAGGGGAGAA
>NW_009714767.1:0-451 GCF_000703405.1 Apaloderma vittatum
ATAAAAGCTTTTGACCACTGATCAAATAGATTCAAAATCACATACTTTAACCTGAAAACAGATTTTAAAACTGGACCCTGATCTACAGAATCTTTCAAGCCCAATTACTATGCAATTTTTCTTCATCTTCTTAATACAGTTTTACAGGTCTTTTTAAAAGTCCACCAGATGCAAGAATTACAAAAAATCAAATAGCTCTAAAGCTAGATCTAGTCAAGAGGTGGCGTCCCTGCCCATGACAGGGAGGCTGGATTAAATGATCTCTAAGGTCCCTTCCAGCCTAGGCCATTCTATGTTTCTATGATATTTAGAAATTCTTCACATACTGATTGGTAACACTAGTTTTAAAATATCTCTGCAACACGAACAAAAACTTACATTTACAGTAAGATAAACAAAAAAAATCAATGGCTGTAAGGCAAAAAAAAATAAAAATTGTTGTTTTCCCTCA
>NW_009714768.1:0-1582 GCF_000703405.1 Apaloderma vittatum
TCCAGGGTCTCGCTCTCGCCCGCCGTGCTGCTGAAGCTGCTGGTGCTCGAGGAGGAACGGGAGATGTTCGACCTCCCATTCTCTTTCAGCTTAATGAAGGGCCTGGGAAGAGAGGAGGAACCAAACAGTGAGCACGTGGCTGTCACTGGGAGCACCGTGTCCTTGCTGCAGTGACACGGTGGACGGACAGACCTTGCCTCCCACATGCCCCCAGAGCAAAGCAGCTGCCCAGGGACGGACCCAGCTGGGTGTGTGAGTCCCCAGTTCCAGGAGTGGGGGTGAGGTGGCTGGTGGGAGACCCCCGGGACAGGGTGAGCCCCTGGTGGTGGGAGAGACGCACACCCCAGGCCTCCCCCACTCCCGGCGCAGCCGAGTTTGGGCAAATTCTGTCAAATACCACTCCTTGCTCTTCCTCTTCTTTTTAAAGATGGCTATTTTCAGACCACAGAGGAGCTGTGCTCATGAATCACCAGAATCTTTTTTTTTTTTCTTTCCTCCCTTAATAACAAACTTATTTATAGTAAAACCCAGAAACGGTTTTGTTTGACAAAGCTCCTGATGGTCTGTCAGCTACGGGGTGACTCGGGCTCTGGTCAGAGGAGGGGGCGCTCCTCCCGGCTCACCTGTCTTTGTTGGGGCATATTTCAGGGGAGCTGGGGTTGGACGAGGTTTCAGATTTCATCTCTTGAGAAGAATGTCCCAAATCTGGTGTCTTCTGGGCTCCAGAAACACTGTCGCTGAGGGCACAAAGGGACAGGTTGCACGAGTTACAAAAGAGACTTAAAAAGGATGGTCAAATTATCCTCCCTAACACCAAATGCTAAACTGTAAGAGTAACAGATGCTCGCTGGATACCACCGCTCCGATTTGAAACAGAGGGAAGGGATCCAAGGCACCGTTCCTCAAACATGGCAAAAGCAGCTCCCATAGCTGGACTGTGTGGAAAAGGAGGGGCTGCACCCCAGGCAAGGTCTCCAGCACCCCCCAACATTTCACATGCAATCGGTGTTACACAACCTTGGTGACAGGGGAGATGTCAAACTCACCACCTCGTCCTGCTCTCCACCTGGCTCTCCGAGCCTGTGTGCAGGCGAGGGAACAGCCCCGAGCGGCGCTTGATGGGGCTCCTGGACTGGTTCTTGGCAGCAGCAGCTGGAACGGGGGGCTGAAAGCACAGAACAGTCCGGGCTGGAGAGCAGAGCTCCTTCCTAGAAGCTCATAAGACTAAACATTATGAGGAATCGTGCCACCTGCAATTCTCAGTCTGTGCACCTAGAAAACGTGTAAAGCCAGAATTTCATTTATATCTCCGTTGTCCTTTGGAGATGAAAACCCCAGAAAGCTAATCTTCACAAGCCCAACTTGAGCACAGCACTCACGAAATGATGCTCTGCTCACATCTTCTCTTTGCCCTCACACTCTGCACAGGGAACTGCTGGACCGTGTCAGTGCACTGCTGTGCCCTGCCAGGCTGGGGAGCGAGGGAGGGCCAGACAGAGGGACAGCAGGACACACTCACCGAGAAGGTGGTCTTGGTCACCTCGCCGCTGTTGTGCACAATGCCCCCGCTGAGGCTGCCCGG
>NW_009714768.1:1667-2115 GCF_000703405.1 Apaloderma vittatum
ACAGGGGCCAGCAGGTCATCACCCCCCCCCTGCCGAGCTGCCAAACCCCCTCCCCAGCCTCAGGTCATCCCGGCACACCAGAGCATGTTCTGCCTGGTCCCTCCCCAAGAGCCCGCTGGCACCTCTCCTGGGCACTGTCGGACCTCTCCAGCCTGCCCCGAAACCTCCCCAAAGCTCGAGGCTTCAAAGCTACACAAAGTGTTTCGTGTTTTACAAGCATCAGCATGCTGAAAAACAATTTAGCCTGAACCTCTGCTGCTGCAGGTTTGGCCCATCTATCCATCTCCCATTTAGATACAGGCTGGTTTCCACGGACATAACCCTAGCCCCAAAGCCTCGTCCTCTGTTCCCTCCGGCTGCCCAGAGGAGCAGAGCATGGAGCAGAGCTGGAGCCGTGCTGGGTTCGGACAGGGGGGGTCTCACAGCCCCCGTGAGCGGGTGGGAGGGC
>NW_009714768.1:2203-2686 GCF_000703405.1 Apaloderma vittatum
CAGGGCCTGAGCTATTTTTAAAGCCTCCTCTCAGTTGTTGTCCCGAGCGCTTACAAATACAACCACAAGATCTTTTGAAAGTCTGGCACACACTATGAAAAGCAGCAGTGAAATGCACAAGTTTAAAAAAAAATAAAAATCTATACCCATATTCTAATTCCTGTAGTCACCATAGCAACGGGAGCCCAAACTGGACTGTGCTGCTTGTGTGCCAGCTTCAGAAAAGTTCCTCTTTACAGCCATTCCCTTTGAATTGCTGCTGGGCCACCCCATGGCCACCTCTCCTCCAGCCCCTGAACCCTGGCTGAAGGTACAAAGCTCTGGGGAAACGACACATCATGGGCCGGCTTGCTGGAGGCGCCCGGCTCCGTATCCGTGGGGCACGGGCTCCAGGGAATGCTGAGCTGCAGCGGGACCTGCACCGGGGTCAGGGGGTGCCGCAGCCCTGAGCTCTCACCGAGACCTGTCCTGGGGACCACAGTG
>NW_009714769.1:0-200 GCF_000703405.1 Apaloderma vittatum
AAGGACACTCTCCTCTTTGTTCCATCACTAAGACAAAAAAACCACACACTCCCCTTCTTCTCTTATCACTTATTTGTAAACACACTCGACTTTCTTATTCTCGCAGCTCCACTCACCCCCTGCAGCTGCCCCAGCGCCAGCAACTTGCTTGAGGCCGGTGCCACAGCCCGTCCTGCCCCGTGGCCTCTCCTGGGAGGCGG
>NW_009714769.1:210-5369 GCF_000703405.1 Apaloderma vittatum
GGATCCTGGTCCCCACGGTTGCCATCAGCGCCAGCGCAGGCAGGGAGTCATGTATGCGGGTGTGTGCATGAGGGCTTCCAGCCTGGGGCCAGCTGTGCTAACCACGGATCTTTCCCTTTCCCAGAGGGCTTGGTTGTTGGGGTGTTGTTGGCTCTACCTGGCTCAGGCTGAAGTTCAAGAGAAAAACGTGAAGCAGCTGGAGAAGGACACGAAGGGGACCTGTCTGGGAGCTGCCCCCGGCTGCAGACAAGAAAGAGCTGGTGTCTCTGGATGAGAAGGGCTACCTGTGGGCAGGTCAGCTCACCACCAGGCACCGTGGGGTCTGTGCACAACCAGAAGTGCGGTACGGCCATGAAGTGTGTGCGTGCATGCTTGCGTGCGTGCACGTGTGAGGCTGTGTATCTAGGAAGGCACACATTGTAAGAGTTGAGAGAGGCAGACAGAAGTGTCTGAACTGTAACATTTTCCCAGCAGCACCAAGGGCAGGAACTGCAGTGAGTCCTGGACACTGGGGCCATGTTACCCCTCTTCCTCATCTGAGTCCCTCCCTGTGCCTCCCTCCCTGACCACTTTGCCGTCACCAGTGTAGCCTTTTTGCTTCTCTCTACCTCTGTTATGTCTCTTCTTCTATCCATCTCCGTGTCCCTCCCTCTCTAGTTTCCAAGCCCCTCTATTTCTCTACCGTTCTACCTGTCCCTTTGTTTTTCCTTACTCTCTCTCCGTCCTGCTCTCTGCCTCTTGCTGTTTCTTCCTCAGCCTCTGTCCTGGAGCCTATTGCTGGTTTTTTGTTCTCTGCCTCTTTGTCCTGCTCTGCATGCCTCTCTTTTTCACAACCTCTCTGGTCTCTTGCCTGTCCTACGGTTTTTTTTCTCTGCCTCTACCCACCACTCCCTATCCCCATGGTTCTATCACAGGATTGGTTTATTCCAGCTCAAGTTGGGCCCCGCCCCAGTAAGACCCCCTCAGATTTTTCCGTGAGCTTTTTAAAGTTTCACAGTCTATTACGTAAGTTGTCTATGGACCTGTCCACGTGATAAGCATGCGTCTCATGTCTAATCAAATTGCTCAGCAATTAATTGTCCTTTGCAGTGAGGGTAGCTTTTGGTGCAGGCACGTTTACCTACTTCAAAGCTTGATAATCTTTTTGTTCCATCTGCACCTGGAATTCTTCGGACTTTGGCTGTGCCCAATTAGAATGGTCTCCTACGTTTCTTACAGTCCCTTTGTCTTTGATCATAATGGTCACCTTCATTCATACGACTGAGCAGACAATCTTCATTAATATTGCTCAGACAAGATAATCTCATCACATTAGCTCAGTTGCCATTTATTAGTCATGCAAAACTTCTCACAGTCAAGCTCCCTGTAACTGAGAAAGATATATTGCTAGGTTACAGCTTGCGGCCTACTATGCCACTCATGCTAAGCAAGTTAACTCTTGCTAACCAGAACACCTTCCTCCTTCTCCCTTGCTTCTCTCTCTGTATCACTGTCCCTCTCCCTGTCCCTGCCTGGGACACAATCTGTGTCCTCCCCTGTCCTTCCTTCTGTCTGTCTTTTTTCTCTCTCTATCCCTCTCTCCCTGTCACTTCTTTCTCCCTCCCTGTCCTGCCCCCTGACCCTTTTTTTCTCTTGCTGCCTCTCTGTCTTGTTTCCTCTCTTATCTTTTTGGTCTTTATTCCTCAGTCCCACTGCCTGTCCCATTGTTTCTTGTACACTTCCTGTCCAGCCAGCTCTCGCTTCTTCGATTCTGTTTTCCTTGGTCCTGCTTCTTGTCCTTTCTTTCCTTTTCCTTCATCCCTCTCCTCCAGCCCATCACCATAAATCTTCCCCTTGGTCTCTTTGTCTAGATCTGACTTTCTTGTTATTTCTAAGTAGTCTTTGTCCTGGTCATAGTCATTGTTCTCTTTCGGTCGTTATGTACAGTTCCCTGTCCTCATCTTTCTCTATCCCTCCTTCCTTCTTCTTCTTCCCCTACTTTCTCTGTTTCCTGTGCTGCTCCTCAACCCTACTTTTTCTTCATCTCTCTGCAAGACTCCTTGTCCCTGTTTTTCTTTATTTCTCCACCTCTCTGGCCTTATCCGTGGACTTTTCTTTCTCTCTTGGCTCCTCGGTCTTTTGCCTCATCTTATTTTTCCCCTTCTAGTCCTTCTCCCCATCAGCTTAACCTGAACAACCAGGTGTTCCTGTGCTTAATAGACTTGAACATCACCAGACTGACTGCTTGTGGTTCTCTTCCCCAGCTCTAGTTCCAACCTGTGTGCTTGGTACAAATAAACAAGAGAACCTGAGCTGTTTTGCAGATGTGAGTTGCTGCTAGTTAGCGAAGAACATCCTTTGGTCAGGTAACGGTGCAGTTTGTCTGTGACCACGGGTGTGCACTTGCATGATGGGACTTGTGTGAATGTTTTCTTGTCTTGTCTCATCAAAGTCCTTCTTCTTCTGGAAACTTTTAAGACAGCATTTCTTATTCTGGGGCTCAGACTGGAGTTGACTTAATGCTGAATGGCTGATATAATGGGCTGCATCAGACCTGAGAGAGAATTTTGTAATATGCTCTGAACTTCAGCAAGCAAAGGAAGAGTGGGTCAAAGAGCCTGCTCTTTGAGAGTAACGTGTTCCTGTAGGATGCCTGACTTTGGTGAAGGTTTCCTGCCTGTAGTATGATTTTGCTGAGCTGTTCTGTTTGGAAAACTGGATGTCATATACCACCTGACCTGTTAGAGGATGGCTTTTCCTTCCCTACAGAGCCTCTTAGCAGCATCCCAGGACAGACAACACAAGGCACTTTCTCTAAAAAGGTAAGGACACAGAAGTATTAGCTCCAAGCAGTCCTGGTTACAAACTGGACCTCTCAGGATTAGGCTAGAAATGGAGAGGGTGAAAAACAGGACAAGGCAAGGCATATGGAACAAGAAAAAGATGAAGGAAATTAAAGAGAAGGGAGAAAATCTGGAAGAGGAGAGAAAAAGAGAAGGTAGCAGGAGTTTGGTTTCAGAACATGCTTTCTGTTTTTATGAACATGTCTTTTAAGGCATGAATATCTCCAGGTGTCACTCTGCAGACCTAGAAAGACTGATGTGCAGGTCCCACGTGGTAGATATTAGCACCAGTCTTCCAGTTACAGCTTTGGGCCACAGCTTCCACATCTAAAGGGAGGGTTGATTTACTTGGAGGTTTTTCCCAGCACAAACACAAATTATTTCCTTCTTAAATTGGCGGGGGTATGATGCAGAAATCTTTTAGCTAGAACTTCAGTGGGTGGACAAGCCTGTTGCACTGTACGGGGAAGGTCACATAAAGGCAGGCTGCCTTTTAATCCAGTAGAAATAGAGCAGGTTTTGTTGATCTCTGTCACTGAGGATCACAGAGGCATTTGGAGTCTCCCAGCCATACCCTGCAGCATTTTATATTCACTGCTCACCTACATTCTGCCTAAAATGCCATCAATTTCCCCCTCATTGTGTCCTTCCTTGCAACTCCTCACTCCAGGTCGTTGACGGGTTTTTAGTAGCACACTTAGAGCTGTCAACACAAGCCAGAGGACAATTGCGTGTGTGTCATATTGTCCCAGTGCATCCTGGGAACTCCATCAGGCTCAGGCAAACTTATTTTACTGAAATAAACTCTTATTCCTTCTGGGTATTGAATGGCCTTGGCTCAATGGCCTCACTCAGTATCAACTTTTCACGCTTAATAAGTAGTGCTGGAGAACAGTTTAATTGAATAAGTGTTTAATGTCACACATGATTAGGAGCCACAGGGGATGACCTGACAGGGCTGCAATTGTTCAGAGGAACATGTTCTAGACTGGGGTTGTATGTTATTCGATGCCTGCAAAGTTTTTTATGGGAACAATATTTTTTTCTTCCCCCCTATATACTTTAATTTTGCTTCAAGGATTAGAAACAGGTACTAGCCCTTATTTTGCCACCTGAGGTGTGCTATTCCTTCACGACTCATGTAACATCCTTCTTCAGAAATCTATGTGGCTATCAGTTGATTGCAACATTTGCTGCAATACTCCATTTACCTTGACAGAGTCACCAGCTTTCAAAGGCATTTCCACAAGCACAAAGAGGCAAATGCCTAGTTTCACCTAAGCCTCTAAATGTCAGTATGTCCATGACTGGACCTCAAGCCACATGCTCATTTCCTAATGAAAGCAGAAAGGCAGAAAATGACTTGCAACAAGACAAGCTGTAGAACCAAGCCGTGCAGCACATAGTGATTTGTTTGCTTGTCTCCATCTCTCTACCTGTCTATCTACAACCACCTACTTACCCGTTGTCCACCCACTGCTTGTCAGTCCTTCCAGCCAGGGTGTTTGTGGACTGTGTTAATGGCTGATGTATTTAGTCCCCAAAAGCCCTCTGCTAATATCTCCTACTACATGTATGGGAAAACGAGATTCAGATAAAAAAAGAGACAAACCAACAAATATATTTATGAGTGAAAATGAGAGATAGCACTTAAGTTATTCTGGAGGATCTTCTAAATTATCTTCCCATGGTACTCTTAAGGTGAGTTCTCCCATGTCTGGGTTTACTGTCCTGACTGAATCAACTGTCCTTCCTCTGCATATTTAACTAGTTACAAGCATTCTGTAAATGACTCAACTTTCCAGGACTGAAGTGATGCTCACAGTAATTGAAATCCTGTCTTAAAGCATTTCCTCTAAAAGTGAATTTTCCTACTCAAAATTCACTCACACCGATAACAGGGACTGCTAATGAGCATCTAGATAACGAAGCAGGAACTCCACCGTCAGTAACAGAGCAGCCACCTGGCCATCTGGTCTAACCCGGCCTGGCAGTCAGTAGCTCAGCCAGCTCAGCATTTTGAGCTAAAGGTGAAAAGTACACAGTGAGGAAGACTCCGAGCACGAATACAAAGACGACGTAGAATAGAACAGAAGACTATGAGGAAGAATATGAAAAGTGTGTCCAGCAGGGCTGGGGAGGTTCTCCTGCCCCTCTGCTTTGCCCTGGGGAGACCACCCCTGGAACCCTGTGTCCAGTTTGGGGCTGCCCAGTTCCAGAGAGACAGGGACCTACTGGAGAGAGTCCAAGGGAGAGCTACAAGGGGGATCAAGGGACTGAACATCTCTGCTGGGAAGAGAGACGGAGAGACCTGGGGCTGTTCAGCCTTGAAAGAAG
>NW_009714770.1:0-7689 GCF_000703405.1 Apaloderma vittatum
GGGTTATTCCTTCCCAAGTGCAAAACTACACCCAGCCCTCCAGCCTGTCTAAACCTCTCTGAATGGCTGCACAGCCTTCTGGTGTGTCAACCACTCCTCCCAGTTTCATGTCATCAGCAAACTTGCTGACAGTGCTCTCTAATCCCACATCCAGGTCACTGACAAATATATTGAACAGCGCTGGCCCCAGCGCTGACCCCTGAGGGACCCCACTAGACACAGGCCGCCAACTGGACTCTGCCCCATCGACTACAACTCTCTGACTTCTTCTCTTCAACCGATGAGCGACCCACCTCACTACTTGGTCATCCAGACCACACTTCCTCAGTTTACCTGTGAGGATGCTGTGGGAGACAGTGTCAAATGCCTTCCTGATATCCAGACTGACCACATCCACCGCAACATCTCCCTTACCTGATAATATGCATAACTGAAATATCTGGCCCTTACATAGACTTACATATCACCCAGAAATCAATTTTCTGGATAATCTTGAGTGTTAGAAAATTTTCTTGCTCTGTCTTTTCTACCTAAACAAAATTTTTCTACTTTTATTTGTGTATTTTACATTTCCCATCAGCACACTACTTTGCACCTGTGACAGGGCCACAAAAATGCCCCAACAACCACTCATGCACCATTTCTCTGTGCAGGTGCCCTCTTCCCAAATTTACATCTCTTGCATCATGTTTGATCTTCAAGTGAAGTTGGCGATACGGAAAATACAATATTTGTATAAAATAGCAATATTAGTGTGATTTGTATAAAATATCTAATGTATGACTTACAGATACAGCACCATTTTCAGAAATTTTGTGACACACATTAAGGTGGAAGCAAGGTAACGTTTTTAGGTAGATATAAGATATGCAAGAATATCAGTCCAATAACCATCATGAGCATGAGGCTAGATCTTACTAAGGGCAGATAAACAGAAACTTAGAGACCCCAGAGTACAAAACATTACAAGTCTTCACTCTGCATCTTCTCTGCTGGAAGGGACAGAGATTTTTAAACCACAGGAGCAAGGACACTGCACTAGAAACTCTCTAGGGCACATAAGCCCTTGGGCAGGGTGTTATCAATTTAATGATGAGTTTTAAAGTCTAATGCAAGCATATTTACAACACATACATTATCTCTGTCTTGATGAGACTAGAGGATTATCTTAATTTCTTGTCTACTAAAAAATTTATTTACAAATTATTTAATTTAAATTAGCTGAGATATCTGGGAAGGGAAGTAAACATACCAGACAGTAATGCATGATTCTAGCACTGTCATGCAACCTTTGTAATTTTAGGACTCCTTGAGGCTGTACATTACAGGTCTGTCCTATACAGCCCCTATCAACCTGCTTTATTACAGCAACAAATGCACTACCAAAAAAAAAAAGCTCCCCTGCAGTAACAGTTTATAGCCTTTATAAGAAACACCAGGAATGCAGAAAATGGCATTGAGTCTCAGTCTCACTTATATCTCTGGGAGACAAGCCTCATTCACTATGTTCTCTCATGCTCTCTGCTTCTGCTGTTCTGAATGAGCTCCTCTAGAATTGCAACTGCCAAACACTCCTTTATTGGGATAAAAACCACTCAAGTTAATGTACCTTAAAAGTTTTGAAAAACTTACTGTCATTATTCTTGATTTTATTCTCAACTCAGAGATATGTTTTCTAAAGTGGTCTGTTTTCATGTTACATAATTATGATGAATACTTCCTTGTAATTTAATTTTTTTAAGCTAGATTGTCTGCAATTACTATAGCAGTAGATTCAGTTTGTGGAAGTTAGCACATACATCATTTGCAATGTGAGGTGGCACAGCAGGACATGTTAGTTCTATTGAAATCTATCTAAACTGTCCTCTCTGCTCATTTTAATTTTCTTCTTTACATAAAAATTGATTCTGAAAATGCAGTCTATACAAAAAATATAAATAAAATACTTATACATAAAATATTTATTGTGTCAGGCATTAGAGTCTTTTTTAATATATAAAGTTTCTCCAGGGAGTTTGTAGACCGAATTGATTATTACGCAATAGCTTTCTTACAAGATTGCTTACAAGCGCTTTTTATGATTTTCATAACAAACAAATGCAACATCAATACATACCTGCAAATTCTTCTATGGAGTTAGCTCTCATGTCCAAAAGAACTGTGCCATTCAGGATACAGCTTCTCAGCTCAAACAAGCTATGAAGTGACAGTGTGGCAACATACGGTTTGCTCCACCTCTCTCCACCGTCCTCTACATCTTCTTCAAACTTCAACCACCTGTACAAACAACCAATTGTATAAATCCATTGTGCATAGGAAATGAAAAATAAATTACTTCCACGAATACTGAACGATCACTGTTAAACATGTCTTCAGATTTCGCTGTATTCTTACTTTGTAGGAAATATGAACAACTTCCCTTGCCTGCTTCTTCCCATATAATGCCATTTCATACTATTTTTGAAGATATATTCTGACCGCAGACATAAAAGGAGAAGAGTATTAAGCAACCATTATTGTATTTTACAAAAATTTTGTGTAATTCTTTGGTGTATAATGGTAGAACAACAGTAGAACAACAAGTACTATGAAAAAGACAGAGTGTGTGGCAGAGTAAAAGGAAAGCTATACACAATAAGAAGACAGAAGAAAACTTTCTCCATCTAGTCTTTACTTTGGATTATCACAACAGAGATATTTTTCATTTAAATATACTTCCATAGTCACACTTCACAGAATCTGCATCCAATGGTATCACCACCACAATCTTGTCACAAAAGACACTGTTACGAACTTTTTAGTTTAAGTTGTTATTTAACTGCACTAAGATACTCATAAAGGCGGCAAAACATTATGCAAAATTCAGTCAATTAAAACAAAAAAAACTCACAGGCACATACATGCACAACAAGCAATGCACAAACACCTGTGAACAGTCTTTAAATGCATAAACACTTGTGAACAGTCTTTAAAGCTGCAGAATATGGGCATTACTCAGAACTAACAGCCATGTGACTGACTGTAGAATCCAGGAACCACATCATGTCTCGCATTTTAAGTCTCATTTGCCGGTTCTCAGGTTCAGTGTAAAACTGCAGAGACTTCAGTATGAAGCATGAAACTGGCATGAGAGGATCCAGTCTTCTGTTACTCGCCAGCTGCATGAACTTTCTTGCAGGACTTTTTAATTGTTCAATGTTCAAGAACACTAAACAAACAAGCAAGCAAAAACCTGAAGAGTCTGTTGACATCTGCAAAAGTGTTTTAAATTAAAGCTATTAAGTCTTTCAAGCACGCACAGACGTTGTTGCGTGGAGCCGTGCAGCCAGCCAGCCAGCCTGGCAAGATCTGAACAGCTGCAAAGTCGCTCCTGCTTGACTCGGCAGTGCTCAGATCTTTTATATGGACCAGGCAGCAGAGAAGTCAAGCAGAGCCTCACACCTTGACAGCACCTTCGCACTTACTTCCAGGCAGCAGGAAAGTGTAGCGCCTCAACACCTCTAAAGCTGAGCAATTTCCAGTTTTACCAATCCTCACAGCTCCGTATCACAGCTGTCCTCTTCTGTTCCTGGTCCACCTGCCCGACTCTGCTCCTACTTGTAAAATATGCTTGTGTACCCATATTTTTGTCACTTTCCTCCTTCCAGTCCCTGCGAACCAGATTATTCCCCTTCTAATCCCATCTGCTGAGCAGCCACCACTTCAGCGACCCACTAATCACCAATCCCTTGCTGATGTATTTCATATCTTCTAACTGTAGTAGCTGCCTCCTAATCACGCTCCCATTATTTACACAGAATCACAGAATTGTTTAGGTTGGAAAAGACCTTTAAGAGCATCAAATCCAACTGTTAACCTAGCACTGTCAAGACAATTTGCCCCCAATTCCTTAGCTCTTTCAGCATCTCCAATCTCCCGTCTCTAGGCCTCTCCTCCTCTTTGTATTTCAACATTTTTCTCTCCATTTCCTCTGTGCTGGCCAGTTTCCACAGCTCATCTTTGCCCACAAGACCTCCTTCCTCTCCAGCAGACTGCTCACTCCTTTATTGCAATCTCTCTTTTCTTCCCATCCAAGCCACACTATCTCCTTTACTTTTTCATTCTTCTAGAGAAGTAGCAAGAAAGACATGGCACACTGAAAAATTTGCTTCCACAAAACTGAACCATGAAATTGAATTTGCATATGCAAATGAGGTTTTTCAAACAGATTTTTAAAACCATGTCAAATGAGCATCAAATGTGAAACAACACACCCCTTCCCCACCAAATTCACAGCCATGATTTGAAAGGGATGAGCTACAACAACTCAGGAAAGGTGCCAAAAAAGTATGTCAGAAGGAAAAAGAAGTTCTGAATTTCTTTTGAATTTTTATATTTTTCATTTTCCAGTTGCACTTGAACTCCCTAAGAACAGGCTGCTCCTAGCTTACTTGTGGCATTTGTGTTTCCAGGCTAGACCTATCTGTGGTCATAACATTACAAACACGATGCATTAATTGTCCTGCTTAAATTACTGCCTTCTAAGACTGCAAAATATCTACATTTTTATATCCTCATACCTCTGTTTTTCTGCATGTTTCTAATCTCTTTAGGAATAAGATTACAATCATTGTGCTTAGGTATTCCCAGTTATTTCTGATGTATCATCTTCTTATTTTATGCTGATTCAAAAAAACAGATTAAAAACCACGCTACATCTATCCTAAAAACAATGATTCAAGCACAGATTAACGCAGGGTATCATCAGAAACCTCCTACTGTCATTACCTTCTAGTCATGTAAACAGTCTTCAACATCACTTATCCGATAATATTGCTACAGTCTGCCCTTGATATTACCTATTTTGAATATAATGACCAATTCTAAACAGATTTTTAAAAGACAAATATGTTCTTAAAAGTTCCATTACAACAGGTGACCAGACAGAGGCAGGCTCATAACCAGAGCTTGTAACTTATTAGGGACACACGGACAAGGAAAGTCTAAATCATGAAAACAGCTTCGAGTTTACAGTGTCAGTCAGACATGAAAGCTTATGCAGAACACAAAAATCCACAGAAACTACTCCTGCTGATCAAATAACCATATTTGCCATCGCAATCACCTGCATCTGAGTTTCAATCAATTTGACCAGTATAATGCTCTGGACGCACCCAATTTCCTACTGTTACTAGAACTTTTGTGTTTAAACACATTAGTATGCGTTGTTACTCAATGAGCCAATAGGCTAGTACATAAACGTAAACCATCTTCATTTGGAATAAACTTTTATTTTGATTTTAATAAACATTACATGAGTTATCAAGGGAAAATTACATTTATCACCCTTTATCTTTTCAGAAATACGCCTCTGTTATATCAGATAATCCTTATTGTCATATCAGATGAGAAATAGCAGCAGAAAACATAGACAAATCTCTAATTTTAACACATAGTTGTTCAAATCTAAGCGTTCGAGTTTTAAAAATCATAATACTGTTTTAACAACCCTCCAAATTCAGGTACCAGATTTAAAGAGAGAAATGGCTTTGAAATCCAAACGCAGGCATAGATTCTAAGTTTGCCAATTTTCTACTATTTTTAGTTTCTCAGGAAAAAAAAGACAGATTTTAATATAAGTACTTTGGCAGTTGAACCCCTAAAATTGATATGGTTGATAAATAAAAGCCTTTCAGATTTTCCCAGAAAACATGATCAATCCCATTTGTATATTGATTTTATGCGTCACACACACATATCCCATGTGCCTGGAATATATTTAGAGCTTAGTTGTCTCAGATCACATAGAAGAGGAGCTTTACTCTTTTACAGGCATCCCAGTCATACAGAATCACAGAATCACAGAATGTTACAGGTTGGAAGGGACCTCTGAAGATCATCTAGTCCAACCTTCATCCCAGCACACCTAACCACTACACCATAGCCTCAAGTGCTAGATCTACCTTTTTTTTAAACACCTCCAGGGTTGGTGACTCCCCCCCCTCCCTGGGCAGCCTGTTCCAGTGCCTCACCACTAGTTCAGTAAAGAACTTCCTCCGAATATCCAACCTAAACTTACCCTGATGCAACTTGAGGCCATTTCCCCTTGTCCTGTCATTACAGTTTAGCTCCTCTCAGAGCATACCTGCTGGAACAACACATGCCAACAAGAGTTTCAGCAAGGTATGTTACTACAGGAAAAATAGTGCTCAGATGAGTGCTTATGTACATACATACAAGTATATATGTCACAGCTTCAAAAGTCTTCTCCATCAGTTTTTCAAGAGCAAATAAAAGCATGCGTATGCTTCATTTTAGACCCGCTGTAGACATTTTGGTGCTCAGCATGGAGGTGGGGAGTTGAACATGATCTATTTTATAGTCTGTTATGTCTGCAGCAGAGAGCTGGAGGATGCACTCACTCACAACCCACTCAGGAGTCCATGTTATTAACGTAATCTTAAAATCTGTATCAATTTCCACATGAGCTTTTGCCTGCCTACGCTGATTAGAAAATGAACCAAAGCAAACAAGCATGTCAGAAACAAAGCAGAAGTGACAAATCAAAGTTTTTTGTGACCTACTTTCTTTGGAAGAAAGTTTTGATCAAGGAGAGATGCATTCTCACTTCATAGGCATAATTTTTTCATAGTACATCCATTTTCTAGCCACTATTAACAATTTACTTTCTAAACTACAGACAGAGGTTTATTTTTGTAACTCTGCTGTTTCATTAAAATCCAAGCCTGAACACCCGCTTTTTGGTTCTAAAGTGTCTTTGTATTTTCCTCCTTAAAATATATTCTTTTCTGTTCCAGAAACGTAGTGACATTCTCCCAGAATTTTCATCTGACATTAGCAGATAAACGAGTCTCAACAGTTCAGGTAATATTGCTACAAATCAGGCACTACTTTCCAGCCATGACTACAAGAGGCTATTAAAATAGATTGAAAGATGAAATGCTTTCCTAACAGCTGCAATTTGCAACTATACTGTCGTGTATATAAAACAAGCCCAACTGTTACGCCTCAGTTTGCTTCTCCATAACCATATTGGAAATATTGGGGGGGGTTGAAACTGCATATCATGCATCCTCTACACAATTGTACAGTTAGGCCACATAGAAAAATTATTATACATTTGACTTGATTTTAAAAGATATGTGTTTATTGTGGCTTGAAATCAATAAACGGGGAAAAAATTAATTTTACCACTGTACCAATATAACTAAGTTATTCCATTCTGCTCACTAACTAATTCCATGGATGGGACAGCCTAAATCACATCCTGCAGTGGAATAGGCTGTAACACACAATCACAGAATTACTGAGGCTGGAAAAGACCTCTGAGATCAGCAAGTCCAGCCTATGACCCAACAACACCACATTGGCCAGACCACGGCACTAAGTGCCACATCCAGTCTTTCCTTAAATACCTCGAGGGACGGTGACTCCACCACTTCCCTGGGCAGTGCATCCCAGTGCCTGAGCACCCTCTCCATGAGGAAGGGCTTCCTGAGACCCAACCTAAACCTCCCCTGATGCAGTTTCAGGCCGGGCCCTCTCATCCTGTCACTGGTTGCCCGGGAGAAGAGCCCGATCCCCACCTGACTGCACCCTCCCTTCAGGCAGTTGTAGAGAGTGAGAAGGTCCCCCCTGAGTCTTCTCCAGGTTCAACACCCCCCAGCTCCCTCAGCCTCTCCTCACGGG
>NW_009714771.1:0-5349 GCF_000703405.1 Apaloderma vittatum
TTGCCCTGGAGGCGGCGAACAAAGACGAGCAATGAAGCTGACTGCGTGTTGCCCCGAGTTCCCCGAGGTCTCCTCTGCTTTCCCCACCCACCCCCCGTCAGTATCCAGGTCTCCACAGGGACCCGGCCCAAGCAACCAGGAACCTCCGTAGGGTCCTTCCTGCCTGGCAAAAATCAAACCTTTAGCACCTCGGGTAATTGGCAGGCCGGGCCGATTAACAGCGGGGCTGAGCCTCCGTATCCCAACATTTTCCTCCAGCGGGGAGGTCGTATGGATGCTCAAGCCAGCGCTGCGCCTCGCGTTACTCTGGAGGGGCAGTGGCAGAGTTTGTGCTTGGGCAGCCGCTGTCACTTTGCAAAACTTTTAACATTCAGCCAATGTGCAAAAATAAAAAACATACTGACATTTGTTCCAGGCACCTGCTGGGAGGTGCTCCAGAAGCCTGTTAGCTTTTTCCTCTGTGGTTCGGTAGCATCTCGTGCAGTCATGGGCTTCCTAGTCCCCATCCCTGACCCTGCTCCCTGCGAAATCCTCCTCCCTAGCCTCGTCCTGTGCCCGCAGGGCTGCGTGCAATGCAGCACGATTGAAAAAAAATGAGGTGTTTCCTTTGAGGAAAACCCAAAAGTGGCCTTTAAGGAGCAGAATAGAAAGGCTGCATTTGTGTAACTTCACACATGGGCTGCAGAGCTGATGCTGAGGCGACCATCCCACTCCATCTCACTGGCAGGTACCTGACTCCACTGTGTAGGCACAAGCAACATCACTTTTCTCAAAGCCAGGCTGGATGGGGCTTTGAGCAACCTGGTCTAGCGGGAGGTGTCCCTGCCCATGGACTGAATGGTCTTTAAGGTCCTTTCCAACTCAAACCATTCTATGATCCTATGAAAGCTCAGCCCAAGGCCCAGCCACAGCATCCCTTTGTGTGGAGTGTTGATACCACTTCATGCTGAGCCTTCATGTGTCAGCAGCCACCGTCAAAGCACCAGAAAGACCAACCTTACCAAAAACATGACTTGTCAGGAATGGTCAATGGCATTGTGTTTGTATGCTCTAGAAACAAGAAGGCAGAGGGAGGACAGCACAGAAAGAGGAAGTTTTTCACACTAGTTGGAAGCAGAGAGGGAACCACCTTGCGCAGGTGGCAGCAAGGGAGGGTGCCGCTGGGGGACAGGCTGCTTCTTGGTTCAGCAAACACTTACTGAGCTCACCTTCTTCCTGGGAAAGGGCTTTTGAAGAAGACCTGTTGGTCCAGACAGGTGCTGGTGCTCTCGGCGCAAGATTCCCTGCCTGGCACACAGGCCAGCATCAGCGTTGGGGCACCTGCTCACCTCTGCACAGCACCTGTGGGATGCAGTGAGCAAGGAGGTTTGGTGGTTATCATGGACTTCGAAGTGTGTGTGTGTTTTGAGAACTGGGAACCTGACAAAAGAAGAGCTGCAGAGCTAGTAACAACCTCAGTGCCAGAGCTGGTGCCCAGCCAGACACGCTTGGCTTCCAGAGCCTCAGGGCTCAGCATTGGCTGGGCAGGCACGGTCCTGCTCTCCCCAAAGTCCAGACCTGGCCTCTGCCCCCTCCACCCAGCATTGTTTTGCCTCCTGAGCTCAGCCTGTGGGCAGTCAATGTTTGCCTTCCAAGGAAACCATCCCCAGGCAGCACATAGCACATAGTGAAAGCACCACACCTATTTATGGGTGTTTACGGGCTCACGGGCTCGTTTACCTCTCTTGCCCTTCCTCATTCTCTGCTGAAACACTCAGCACTTCAATAAAGCTCTTTCTGTTTCCTGCTCTTTGTCTCCTCTCGTTTGAGAGGAGACTCAGATGCTGATGTACAAACACATGGTTAATGTATTTTTTTGTTTTGTGCGAAGGAGAACTGGAAAAATTCACCTACAATACAAGGAGGGGTCGGTTTGTTTTCCCACCATAGAAAGTAATGCTGTCTTGCCCCGCTTTTTTTTCTCAGCAGCCTAGATGGATGACAGAGGAGCTTGTCAGATTCAGACAGAGGAGGAAAAATACAGGGAAACATTGATTTACAAGGAAGTTGCTTAATCATATTTTTGTACTTTTGGTTGTATCTTGAGTTTTTGTTTATATCTGTGTATCTCATATGTTTGGGAGATGCTTGAGAGACGTGACAGCCCTGTTGATGCATCAATTAAGGACCACGCTGACAAGCACCAAGCCCTCCAAGGTGCCTGACGAGCTCTCCAATACAAGAATCAACATTCCCGGAAAATGAGCCTCAGAGGGAAAATAAATATCTTTTTTAATATCTTTTTTAATTTTACCTGGAAAAATAAAAAATGCTTTGTCCTAGCAGCTATGTATGTCATGAGCAATGCAGCAAGGGTGTCCTTTTATATTTTTCCATGGAAAGCCACTTCCAAAACAGGCAAAGAGGAGCTGAAAGACCTAAGTACAGAGGAGGAGAAGCAGAGTCGTGTGTGCCAATGCTGTTGCACTCTGACCAGTGTCCCCACAATTATACAGAAAGATGCAGACACGCACACATGGCCACCTCTGAGCCAAGCCGTACGGCTGAGTTATGCAGAGCCCTCGTGTCCTTCCTGCCGTGGCAGCCATGCTGGACCCACAGTGCTCATGGCTGAAAAACATCGTCTCGAATGCAAAGCAGCATGATGCCTTCCGGAGCTGAAAGCTGC
Organism: Apaloderma vittatum; assembly: GCF_000703405.1. Taxonomy (NCBI): domain Eukaryota; kingdom Metazoa; phylum Chordata; class Aves; order Trogoniformes; family Trogonidae; genus Apaloderma; species Apaloderma vittatum. Next base: position 2,669 of record NW_009714771.1, read on the forward strand.
TGGAGGCTTTTTGGGGATAGGGACATGCCAGCGGTCCTGGGACAATGTCCACCAGCTCCTGTGAGGGGTCCCGCAGAACTGGCATGGGACAGGCAGGGGGACCATGTGCAGGGGACAAGACTGTGGCAGGGCCTATAGACCATCCCCAAATCAACAGTGCCAAAAACTGGGAGGCCCCATCAGCTCAGCTGTGGAGGAGGAACAAACAAGGAGGCAGAAGTGTGGGAGAGGGGTAGGAGAGGAGAAGGTGGCTGCAGGTATTTTAAGAGGATGCGACTAAGACATGATCTCCACACCAATACCATGACCCAAAAACTTTGTGTGGGAAACTGGGTGAATTGGGAGAATAAGTTGCTGAGGGGCTGATCTGTGCAAATTTACCACCCTTGACTCCATCCCTGAGCTGCCGAGGAGCGTGCTTAGGGGATACCTCGCAAGGCAGGGGATTGCCCACTGTGTCCTGGTATCAGAGGGACAGGCTGGAGAGGCAGAGAGACCGCTCTGCTCCAGCACTGCTTTCTCCTGGCTGGGGATCCCACCACCCTACAAACCCTGGGGCTGTGGTCAGGAGGAGCAGGGAAACACTGTCACTTGAGATGAGCAGAGCCAGACTGCCAGGGCGGTGGCAGTGGGTGAGGCTCAGTCTGCATCGTGAGGGCATACTGGGCTCCTTGTTAGCTCCACGTTTTCCTTTCCTCTCCCTGCTGGTGTGAGAAAACGCATGCTGCATTTGTTCAGCTGCCAGGAGTACGGCAGCTCAAGCACCATCTTGTTAGCTTTGCTGTGTGTCTTTTCCCACAGCATTGCTTTAAATAATGAAGGGAGTCATGATCTACCAGCTGGATTAGACGTTATGAACTTATCTGGCTCAAATCCAATGGTGATATATTTGGTCTCATTATTTTATGCACAAATGCCACAAAACAGCAGAAGAATTTTTTTATATTTTTTTCCTAAATACTCTTTTTCTTTTAGCACTGACATTTCTCTTATTTGCATTAAGATTTGCACTGAACAGTCTGTGCCAGACCAAATTTGTCAGATACTTCTGCTTTTCTGCCTGGTTTGTTCCAGGAAATCAGGGTTGGAAATTGTATCCCTTGACCTCAGAGACGGGCTAGCGAGTGCTCCCAGGGTAGGAAAAATCTCCTTGCACTTGAGGACCTGCTGTGGGAAGAAATGGGGAAACCAGTGGATGCATCATAATGCCATGGCCAGGACATCAGTTCAGGAAAATGGAAACCGAGCTCGTATGATATGACATTTAGCAAGCATCTGAGCTGTAGTTTCCCCAGCTGTATGGGGCAGATGATAACATTCAGCCTGCTTTATAAAGTACTCTGAGGCTTACAAGACTTCTATTAAATGGTGATCTAAATGGAAGAGATGGGAAGTGCTGTTATGTCAACTGCACCCAGCAGAGGTACCCAACAAGGTGCATGCAGGGTGATGGACGCAATGGAGCAGTGGAGCAGCCGTGCTTGCTGTGGAGTGCAGGACTTTCCTATCCCCTGTGGTAAGAACCAACCTCCGTGTCATCTGGGAGGCAGAGACAGGGAAGGTTTTGCACAATAAGGCAGGTAAATGCCTGCAAAAGCCAGAAATACCAAGGGGATCAAAGATCAGGGATGGATAAGAAATGCTTTGAGCACAAAAAGATTGGAGAGCAGAAGCCATCACTGTGGATACTTTGAGCTCACAGCACTACAGATCAAACAGAGTTTGGCCCTACCTGAGAAGCATGAAATTGCCTCGGACCAGGCTCTTGCATCCTGCTGTTCTAGCAAAGTAAAATAAAAAATTCATAAAGAGATGCAAGCTATCTGGGATGGTAATGCCCATCAGCTTCAAAATTATTACTTCTTAGTGATAAAAGTACATGAAATGAGAGTGATGTATGGTATGGGATGTTTTACTTAGGCATCCTGGCAAGATCCCTCCCTGTTACAACTCAATTCAGCCTTGAGGCACTCCTGCTCTGCTTCCAGAACCAGTCAGTGTCTGCTCTGGGTATTTCATCTAACTACCCAGAGAGAAAGGGAGATTAGAGGAGCAGAAATCTACAACATTTGGCAAGAAGAGTCTATTTTTTCCCTCTTTTGTTTTGCATTTCATATACCCTTAGACTAGTTTGTGCCATTGTGCTGAGTCTGCTATTTGAAGTAGTTGCTGAAAAGTCAAGATCAAGTTTGAGACTATCTGGAACGAACACAAACACAATGAAACTGAAAAGCAAAATCAGGCTCTTCCAATCTTGTTTTTCATCAAGCAGAGAAAGGGAAGAGAGTGCTCCATGTATTCAGCCATTCAAGTGTGATGTACTCGGATACCGTCTGGGTGAGCCCAAGCATCGCTCTGCAAATATTGACAGTCTCTTCATTTAAGCAAGGGCTCTCAGAGTCTAATTTTAAGTGCTCATTTTGTGTGCTCTTCGATAAAAGTCATGCAATTAGGGGAAGAACAAGCACGAGTATGGCTGGTGTCTCTTCCAGACATTTCCACCCTATGCCATGAAGCACCTACTCATGAGACGGCTGCACCATTGCTGTTGTCAGAGCCCAGCATCATCCCCAGCAGTTCAGCTCTTACATGGACATTTTAATCTTTCATACAAAGCCAATGATTTAAGGTGAAGCTTAAAAGTGTGTTATTTTTAAATTATTATTTATTATTAATAATAA
>NW_009714772.1:0-216 GCF_000703405.1 Apaloderma vittatum
AGAGAGCGGGCACCAGCGCAGCGTGCTCACTTCCCATCGGGAAAGCAACATTTCTGCTGCCGTTAAGTCTTAGCCCTCCCCTAAGAGTTCCTGTTCCCTTTCTGCAAAGGGAACTCTCGGGGTTTTGGTCCCGGGCTGGGCTCTGAGCAGAGAGTCCTCATGCTCCGTCCCCTTGCTGAAACGTGGGCTCTGCTGTCGCTTCGCTTTGTGGCCTGA
>NW_009714772.1:283-3333 GCF_000703405.1 Apaloderma vittatum
GCATCTTTGAGGGCCTGGCTGGGCACAAGCACTGCTCCAGGTGCTGCTTTCCAAACCTCAGAGCCGGCAGCGGGGCCAGCACGTAGGAGAGGTGTTAATTAGCACTTGGCAAAAATACCGGATGCTTCCGAGTCGCAGGGTTAGATACAGGGAGAGATGGACTGGATGAGAAGGTACAAGTGCTAAAATAGTATTAGGCTTGAGATTGGCTTTGGGTGCTACACCTCCTGGCTCTTTTGGTGATCAAGCTGGAAAGGTGTGATGATGTCTGTGACTGCTGTGGCCCTGGGGAGGACCGGCTGCTTAACGAGCAGCTCAGTGCTTGCTGCTGCAAAGCAGACGGGGTAATGCCTTCCCTGCTCCTGCAGGTCGGTGGGGACTGTCTGTCCAGCTTCAGGCTCTCCATCCTGGATGGCAGTACCTGAACTCTGCTTCTGGAGTGACTGAGCTCAGCTTTCTGCTCCTGAGAGGCTGCTCAGTTACTGGTCTTGGAGCCCTGACGCTCTGCCCCAGTGATTTCCTGCAAGGTGTTACGTGTATCCCCTTGAGCTGATTCTCTTCTTCTCTGCCCACATACCTCCTCTGTCCTTCTTCAAATTTCTGCTTGTTTCATGGCTATGCCAGCTGCTCTCGAAACTGGAAGGTGGTGAGCAGACCCCAGGGCTTGGGGCTCCTACTACGGTTTCTTCCCTTTGCCAGGCTGTGTAGTAATCCTGCGTGGACTGCTGGGAACATCAGCAGGAGTGAATTATGTGCAGCACTGGGGGTGCTTTTCTCCCATCCATGCGTATTAACGCTCTCATTGGAAATAAAAGAGAACCTTTCATGTGGGCCAGCATGTGTCTCTGGTTCCTCAGCAATCTCAAAGCACAAAGTGATAGCTTTGCAGTTAATTGCTGTCAGATTTTAGTAGAACATCTGGGCACGTACGTGGGTAAGGTTTTCCAGCTGTTGCAGAAGCTGGAATGGTTGAGGAATGATATCCTGGTGCACTCTCTGAGTGCTCCCAGAGCAGTGAAGCTGCATTCACGTGGCAGTGGGTCCTGCTTTAGCTCTAGCAGTTGAAAACCAGCAGCTCTCGGGCAGGTAAAAAGGGTTCTGGGTCAGCTTTGGTGTGAGTGACATGAGCACACTGATCTTTCGACCCACAGAGAGGGTGACCATGTGTTCTTACTGCCGGATGGCTTGGTTTGCTTTGCTCACTGCTTCCACTTAGAGCACAGGTTTAGATTTCATCCCAGAGCACCAGGACATGCTGGTTCCATACTGGTTTATGCCTGGTTGTTTCGTGCACCTTAGCCTGATGAACTGGTGCAACACCAGACCATCCAAAATGTGGTCAAGTCTGTAGTATACATTTCACCTGGTGAACCGTACTGCTGTAAAGTCAGGCGTCGGACACTGAAATGAGAGTTAATCCCCCAAAAAAAGCATCGGACTTGTCTGGTTCGGCACAAGCCTCACTTGTGTCTATGCTTCTCAGCAATATATCTGGTGTCTTGGGTTTTGAGTCGTCTTATCCGGAGCAGATGATGGACGAGCCCCAGGGCCGAGCCACACCTGGCACGGAGGATGCTGTGGGTAGGGCTCTGGTAGTGTTTGCGGTGAAGCTGTGGAGCTGCAGGAGGAAGGAAAAGAATCTTGGTTTTTGTCAGCCCCAGGTGTCTCTCTTCCCTATGCTCAGTGAGGTCTTTGTCCTGCAGGACAGTCACCTCCTGTTCCTCATTCTGCCTGGGTCTAATTGTGATTTGGAGAAACGTGACTGTGGTCAGTGACTGTTGCAGTTGGACAGAATATGGTTGAAAGTGTTTGGAAACTCTCTGACATATCTTAATGTAGTCCTTAATATGGGAATTGGGATGATGGATCCGCCTAGGTGGATATCGTCAGGATTTTGCTTCCGAGGCAGCTGGTGCAGGTCCCAGGCACCGTGGTCAGGGTGCGCCTGTTTTGTTTTGTTTTTTCCTGCTTATACTGACCTGTGGCATAAACTGCCTTGGGTCTCCGCTGTGGCTTGCCAGGCTCTCAGCATGTGCCTGCATAGGTTGTGGACTAAGAGGGAGTTCCCAGCATCTCACATCTTATCTCAGGCTTTCTCCGTGCCCAGCTGTGAGCTTTCACAAGCCCACGTGTCCCTGGGACAAGCTCGTTTTCACGGTCTCTCCCCACAGAAAATCCATTCTGGTGTGTGCCAGGAGGTCTGTCTGGGATGTGGCTTTGCCAGGGCTGTGTCTGTGGTTGCTTCACGGTGAGAGTGACCTGCCGAAACCACAGTGACATTGTTTAAACTCTGCGGAGGCACCTACAACCTTGCATGGAAGAAAATAAGCAGCAGAGGGGCTTGAACTCCTCTTGTGGCAAACGTTTAGATGAGCTTCACTTGGAAGCACCTTCTCTCCTCCTGTAGGCTTACAGATGGGCAGATGAACCCTTCTGTTTGGGACAAACAAGATCCTCTTCCTTCACTGCTGCTGCAAAGAGGGGAGGAATGTTATGTGGAGACAAAGGGGCTCCAAACCACACCGGGCAGTTTGTTGCCGAGTGTGCTGGCAGATGCCCTGGCTGTGGAGCAGGGAGTGATGGCAGAGTACTGGGGCATGAGGCTGCCCACCAAAATCATGGCTTGTGAGTCCCGGAGGTGGGGTCTGCCAGGTGTCATGTTTAGAAAGGGATGGGGGACCCAGAGAAACTATAGCCAGTGTCTTACTATTCCCCACAAGGGGTCTGACAGAGGTGGGCAGGGGGGCAAAAGAGGCTGGTGGGCTCCCATGGCGAGCAGGCGTGGGCATCTCGGCTGCCTGGGCTGGCAGGGGGATGCCGCTGGATGTTTCTGCCCTCCAAGGAAACTCCTGACCCAGGTCGAGCCCTCTTCCTGGCGCAGGGGGGAAAAAACAGGCTCTGGAGAGAAACAGTTTGTGTCCTTTTAAGGCAATCCAAAGGCTGGGACTGGAAGGATCGGGCTGGAAGGGAGGGATTTGGCAAGGGCTGCCGGGTGGTAGGAAGCCCAGCCTGCAGGGCGTCAGAAAAGAGACTTCCCAGCCGCTGCCATC
>NW_009714772.1:3409-3802 GCF_000703405.1 Apaloderma vittatum
GCGGAGCCCCCCCGGGTTGCGGGGAGCCTGGAGCTGCAGCGGGGCTGGTGCTTCTGCCAGCGTGTCAGCCCTGACCTGCACCCTGCCCGCCGTCCTGACCGCCCTGAGATCAAGTTCCTTTCTCTATCGCCTCCCAACATGCTGTTATGCAGGAAGTGCCCGCCTTCCCCTGTACTGGAAGGTACAGAGATCTCGCTGTGCCTGTGAGCAGGGGCTTCCCAGCGTTTCATCCTCCCTCACCTCTCTGTTTGATGTTTATGCAGCCCCCGGTCCTGTGTAGATCCTTCTCCCCAGCTGCCTGCCAGGTCAGGCAGAGACGCAGACTCGGCCGTTGGGGGGGGGATTGGAGACCCAGAGACGGGGGGTCAGCTGCCCGAGGCGACCCACGGGGTT
>NW_009714772.1:3815-4978 GCF_000703405.1 Apaloderma vittatum
CACGGAGCAGGCCCAAAGGCAGTGGCCCCGGTGTGCCCCAGCAGACCCAGATCCCCTTCCTCGCAGCCACGCAGCCGAGCCGAGGGAGGGCACAAGATCCTGTGTGTGCCACAGGGCAGCAGGCAGCGTGGTGTGAGAATGGCGTTCGGTTTTGGGGACCTTGTCCTGCCGCTTTAGCTGTGGAGGAGTCGGGAAGCACACAGCTGTGCCTGCAACGGGGAGGGCAACTTGTGCTGCTTGTCCTTACGTGGGAGCAGGATGGAGAATTGCAGAAGGGTTAGTGGAGACCTCCCGAGCTGCAGCTCGTGCCTGTTGACCTGTCTTATATCATTAGGCACCACCAAAAAGTGATTTGTTTTGTTGTCTTTGTAGCAACTCCAGGTTGCTGTTAGATCCTTCTTAGCTGCTTCTTGGCCACACTCAACCAGCCTTCCTCATAATTTCCTTGTAGGACCTTGTTGCTTGAATGTCTTAAGGTTTATGTTGGCCTGGTCTTCCAAAATATCAAGGCCCCTCTGGGTTGGAGCTCTGCTACTTGTATTAGCTGCTTTTTTGGGAGTTATCTGCAAATTTGCAGGTCGGGGATCCTCTTGATCATGTCTCATCAGGTGCATTTCAGGAAAGAGGAAAGAGAAATAGCAACATTTATATCCTGCCAAGGAGCTACATGATAGCTTAGGTTGGTGCTCAGGTGATGGCCTTGCACATGAGCCCGTGTCCCTGAGGCTGCTGATTTCCCAGCCTCTGTGACCGTACCTGCAGGTCTGGAGGAGACCGAGGTGCCCAGGTACTGGGGGAACCTATGGGTGGTTGACCAGGCAAGGCACAAACCAATGATGCTGTGGGGACACTGTGCCAGAGCTCACTATTTGACGGTGTCAGGGATCAGCTCCTTCTGTTTGGGCAACCCTGACTATACCCCTACCCTGTGGTGGCAGAAATGGAAGAGGTGTTCAGAGGGGGAGAATCTGGAGCTGTTTCCAGCTGGAGTAACAACCTGTACAATCTCCAGCCGCCCTGGCCGTTGCTGCGCTGCCCTGTCAAGGGGTAATAGCAGGACTGTGATCTCAGGAGGTGTGGGTGCCATGAGCAGCTCTGTAAGCGCCGGCTCCCATCATTGTCCTGCTTCCTCCCTTTTCCTGGCACAGAAAGGAGCTGTGAGG
>NW_009714772.1:5009-10243 GCF_000703405.1 Apaloderma vittatum
TCCCTGCTGCTCCCGGCTGCCAGGACCAGCGGTCCCTAGCAGGCAGCTCACACCACTGGGTGCTGTAACGATGGCTCCTGTGAACACCCCGAGTTCTGCTAATTCTGCTGTTCCCAGCCCTGTGAGTCTGCACAAACAAACATCTGCAGGTGGTCTCTGTGTGTGCAGATGTGGAACGGTTGCTGGGGTGGGCCCGCTCCGGCTGTCCCATCCCTGCCGGGCCAGCACCCTGCCCGACCTCCCACTCTGACCCTGCTTCTGCCTGTCCTATTTTTTTGCAGGATGCCAAACTGGGGAGGAGGAAAGAAGTGTGGCGTCTGCCAGAAAGCGGTGTACTTCGCCGAGGAGGTGCAATGTGAAGGCAGCAGCTTCCACAAGTCCTGCTTCTTGTGCAGTGAGTACCAGCTTTCCCCTCCCACCCTGCTTCCTGGCTCTCCGCTGTCTGGACACCTCGTCATCTCCTGTTTATGGGCTGTCTAAACACTCATGGGGGTTTCCGCACAAACAGCTCAGCTGTGGGAGCCGTGTGGAAATTAGTTCTGCCAAGGGAACGCAGATGATCTGGGGACACCAGGGGCCATCCAGGCTGTCAGGGCTGACCTCAAGCAGCACCCGTGCAAAGACTTGGTTTGTCCCTACACCAGGGGAACTCTGGGATTAGAATTCTAGTCTAGTCCTCTAGACTCTCTCCAGATGCTCAAGATTGGAACATGAGACAGGGACTCTCCAAACAATAGTGGCAGGGGGTGGCAGATCTCATGCAATGCTCTGGGGTGATGCTAGCTTTAGTTTCCTGAGTACCTTGGCCACACTAAAAAAGGTGTTTGAGTTTTGGGAACTGCCATGGGGTCTGCCCTTGAGTCCCAGGAAGCAACAGCAAGAGGATATGGTCCTGTGGCCCTTCTGCTGATGGAAGGCCTGCTAGAAGTGCTAAAGCAACACTTCCAGCCTGCCTGCAAATCTGCTAACGTATGCTTGGACCCAAGTGTCACCTCCAGGGAAGGGCAGTAGAACAGTATATGGCTGTGGGTTAACTCTGTGCAGAGATCCCTTCCTCTGCCTGCTCTGCAGGATCCTACAAGTGCTCTCGGGTTCGGCTGAAGGTCCCAGACACCTTCCCTTCCCTTCAGGGATACTGGGGCAGCAGTGAGTTGTGTTACAGTGCTGAAAGCAGCTCCTTAACCTGGGGCATCCACAGCTGGTGGGCTGCAGGACCTTGGAATGAAGAGATGACCACTGTCCTCAGATTTCTGTCCCCTGCCCTTGAAGACTGTCACATAACAGAGCTAGTGATTCTCACGTGCTAACAGGAGCACGCACGTTGCCTGTGGCTACTCGTGGCTCAACAACACCTCACATGTGACACAGGGCAGCAGGAAAAGAAGTGTGTCTTCAGAGCAGCCCTTGCAGCAGGGCCCCACTAAGGTTTAATGTTTTCTTGGGTGGTCCCTGTGCCCTGTTCTCAGTCTCACCCTCCAGTTGCAGAAGGGAGTGTGACCTTCTCCCTACAGGCAGCAAGCAATGCTGGGGTCTATAAACAGGCGTGCAGCTAGAATTAACCTTAGTAGACCTATTCCAGCAGGGAAATGCCAGTGTCCTCCTGGGACTGATCCCTGCCCTGCTGCTGTGGCCACCTGGCACGGATACTGGGTACCTCTTGGCCAGTCTGCCTGGGCAGCGGCATGCACAGATGGATGCAGATGAGAGAAGGGCAGACTGTTGTCATGTTGCTGCTCCCTGTGCAGCGTGAAGAGTTGCCAGCACGGCTGGTAGCTCCCGTATGTGGGAGTTTCCAGGCTGGAAACCTTGCTTTGGCTTGAGAGGACTAGGAAGGGGAGCTGTGGAGAGGCTTTCCCCAGGCGGGCAGGGGGGTGACAGGCTGTGTCCTTGCCATGGCTGCTCTGCAGCAGGAAGTCGTGGTTCTTCTGCAGCCTCAGCTAAGGAGCGTGGGGGTTGTTATCCCCATGTCCCCCCCACCACAGGCTTTTAGCGTAAGTCTGTATCAATGGAGGGCCTCGGTTTGGGAGTGAAGATCCCATCGCACTGCATCTCCCCTGTGACCCCTGTGCATGCAGCTGGATTACTAGAGAAAGCTTCTGTCGTGCGATGCTGGCACTCAGAGCATGGGGCAGGCCTCCAGGAGCCACGAAATCAGGCAAAAGGCATTCCTTCGAGAAGGGAAAACACAGCTAAAGTGGGTAAGAAGGCCATCCCACGGCTGCTTGTGGAAGCAAGTCACCGTGGGGTGGTCCAGAGCTGATTACAGACAGGGCTCCTGTCCCTGTGCTTTGCAGATGTACATAATCACACTCCACACGTACCCCAGCAGGTCTGCCTGTCCTGTCTATGGGCTCGCTGGTTTGGGCTTGCGAGCCAGCCCAGAGGGCTGCCTGCCCTTCCCAGTCCCGTGCCACCGGCTGTGGGTAATGCTGAGCTGCACCCCGCTCCTGCCTCCCCAGCCTGTGCCCCAGTGCTCTGCATGAGCCTCATCAGGAAACTTGAAGACGTTATCTTTAAGGGAGAAAAACAAATACTTTGACCTGAACTCCCAGAAAAATAAACAAAAAGGAGCCAAACCTACCACAGCGCGTTAGAACTGGAGATTGGCTCAAGGAGTGACTTGGTGATTGAGTCGGTGGCATCCGTCCAGCAGAGGCGATAGTACAGGGCAATGTGCTGTAATGAAACCATTCGGCCTCTGAACGTAGCAGCAGCTCTTGTCTAATTGTTTTGTGGAACAACTCTGCTGCTCTTAGAAAAACAAAGGGTCCTTAACTCGATGAGTTTGTTGCGCTGGAATTTCTGCAATGCAGGAACCCAAGAGCTGGGGGCTGATTTCTAGGAAGCAGACCGGGAAAGAATTTTTCTGCTGCCTCTCAAAGCCTCTGGCTAACACAGATGAGGCACTGTGAAAGCTTAGGTTAGAGCTCTAAATCCACCCAACACGGTGGGAGAGAAAGAGAGATGCCATTATGTTCATTCACTCCCACCTGATGTGGTGAAAAGCCGAAATCGGGACTCAATAGTCTTGGTGACTAGTAGGCAGGTATTCTTTATTGCGGCACCAGGAGCGTAGGGGATCTCTCCTCCAAATATGCGCACTGATCAGAGGCAACTAGACCTTTGCTCTAAGGATTATACATACATATTCATAACTTTTCCAAGAACTCCTTTCCATAAGTTCCTGCCTAGTCTCACATGCACTCTGAGGTCCTCACCTGGTTGACAGATGCTCTCTGGTGGTCTTCTGATGAAGGCGTCAAGTTTTCCTCGCTGTACACTCCTGACTTTGGCTGGTTTGTGCTTCTTCTGTCAGTTTAACCACCAGCTTTTCTCGCAGTTGTGTTAGCAGCTCCTTTCTCTCAAGGCCATTGTGGTTCTTCCATTCCTTCTGTCGTTTTGCGGCAGGACTTTCTTATCTAAGCAGCTTCACAACCTAAGCAGTTCTACAGTCTGAAGTCCCATAGCCCTAAAACCCCACATCAGGCCCCTAGGACGGAACTCAAAGCGTGCCACTGAAGGTGCCCAAATGCCCCTCCTGGAGGGTCTGCCTGAATGCAGTGTTTGATGAGCTCCAGGGTAATGCAGAGACGACCCCCCCCCCACCAGCAACACCAGCCCATTAGCTTGGCAGCTACAGGACCAGTTAACCAGAGCTGGTCTTTCTCATCACGGATGTGTGCTCCATCCCGGCTCCTGCCGTGGTGGCCTGTAGCCAGGAGAGGACCCTGCCAGATCCTCCTTAGATGGCAGGAGACATTTCCCTTTCCACCCCCTTGTCCCAGCAGCAGCACACGGGGTTCTCTGCGGCCCCGAAGGAGAAGCACCATATTTAGTAATGAGGCCGGGGAAGGCTGCCTCTCCCCGCTGCGTTCAGTGCCGCGGTTTGCGCTGCTGCGAGAGCTCAGCTCTGTTTGCATCTCTGCAATATTGGTAAAGGCCAAGAGACTTTTCTGCTGGTGAAGAGGCCAACAGGCTGCCGGGAGCCTTGACATTTAAGGCATGTGAACGGGCTGGGGGAAGGCTGTGTTACAGCTGTAACAGGATCTGTTCGGGGCTGGCTGCCAGGGCTGTGGACTCTGCCCCAGGCATCTGGATCCTGCACCCGGGCAGGTAAACACTGGAGATCACCGTGAGCCTGTTTGGGTGCTGCTCGCCTGCTGCTCCAGCTTGCTGGGCGGTGTGTTCCAGGAAGGGTTTGGAAGACGACCTGGAGGCTGAGATGGGACAGGAGTCAGGAAAACCTAAAAATCAGGAGAAGAGCCTGTGTGGGCTGAACCTAGCACCAAGCTCAAGCTCTGGGTGAGCTCAGCTGGGACTTCAGGCCTGGCGCCTGTCTCCTCCTGTCCCATCTTACATTCCATATTGATCCCCAAGGCTTGAACACCCGACTGAGTTAGTGTTCCTCACCCGAGACCACCTCAGTGATGGCACAGACCGAGGGGAGTGATATGTTAGCATGACTTGTAGTCTTGGAGTCTGGAGAGGCACGATAGCCAAATGTGCCAAAAACCTCCGAGTGCCTCAGCTGTGGTAGTGGCTGCAGTCTGCTGAAACACAGGAAAAACGTATTCACTTACATGACTTGCCCCTGACTGCCTGTCCTGTGGGTTTGCAGCGGGAGCGTGGCAGAGCTGCAGTGGGGCTCGTGAGTCCTGCAGTGATTTGTAGGGAGGTTCCAGCTCCCACTGGTTTAATGCATCTCCAGGATACCAGCGTCAAGAGGGTTAACAGAGCCTTTCCTTACTATCAGCCTGCTAGCTTTGGTGGTTGCTTCCTTTTAAAGCCAGACAATGTTCTTGTTGTGATCCTTATCTCGGGCTGTTTTGCATGCCCTCCCTTTCTCTCTTGGGGTTTCCTTGCTCCTTGAAAGCCGAACTGTGCTGTCCCGTGTGAGGACTTGTTTTCTCCAGCTAATTAGTGAGCTCTGGATGAGCAGGCTAATGGCAGGCCCTCCATTCTTTTCTAGTGGTCTGTAAGAAGAACTTGGACAGCACCACGGTTGCTGTGCACGGAGAGGAGATCTACTGCAAGTCCTGCTATGGCAAGAAGTACGGCCCCAAGGGCTACGGCTACGGGCAGGGCGCAGGGACGCTGAGCACCGACAAGGGCGAGTCTCTGGGAATCAAATATGAAGAGTGAGTTTAAGTTTTGTTTTCAAAACTGGGGCTGTTGTGAGCGCCTTCTCCCTCACATCTGCTTGCTTGCGACACTTGGCTGTGCAGCCCCTGCTG
>NW_009714772.1:10364-10670 GCF_000703405.1 Apaloderma vittatum
CACACTGCCCACCCACCCCCTGCTAGCACGAAGCCGTGAGGCTGAAGTTTCCCTGGGGCTCAACATGTTGTGCCTAGAGTTCCGGGCCTTTCAAAACTGGGTTGGCTTTTGTGATCCCATAGCTCTTTCATCCCCCATCTTGCCTGTGCAGCCGTGATCATGAACTCTTTCACCAACCCCAACGCATCCAGAATGGCCCAGAAAGTGGGAGGTGCTGATGGGTGCCCTCGCTGCGGTCAAGCGGTGTACGCAGCCGAGAAGGTGATCGGAGCTGGAAAGGTAGGAAGAGGGATGGAATGGATGGGG
>NW_009714772.1:10788-12904 GCF_000703405.1 Apaloderma vittatum
AAGTTGCTGTGTGGCAGGGAGACCTTCAGAGGTGGTCTTGACCTGACCCATAGGTTGCTGCTGGCTGGGATGCCAGAACCTCCAGCCAGGGCTCGGATTGGGGTCTAGTGGCCGTGCTCACCTGGAAGCCCGGCATCCACAGGAGGTCTTGGCACATCTGGAAACCAAGTTCCTCGGGCTGCGTTGCTCCTACAGACTTGCGGATGGGAGGGAAATACATTTTATACAAAATACTGGGAGCACTGCTCAGCAGAGGTCACGATGGACATCGCTGCTGATAGATGTGCTGGGAGGATGAGCGGTGATGTGGGCCATGGCCACTGCCACCGCTAACAACAAGCCTTGCCCACCCTCTGCTGCAGGCTGGGATGCCACAGCCCAAATGTGGGCCAGGGAATAAATTCCAGTGGTTGTGCTGCCCATAGGCAGGTCTGGGTGGTTGGAGGTGTGGACACGGGCTCAGGGAATCTCTCTTGGGCTGTTCTGCTGGTGGACTGGATCTGCTCAGGGCCAGATCATAGAATCATAGAATCATCGAATGGCCAAGGTTGGACGGGACCTTAGAGCTCATCTCACCCCACCCCTGCCATGGGCAGGGACGCCTCTCAACCAGCCCAGGTTGCTCCAGGTTCATCCAACCTGGCCTTGACCATCTCCAGGGAGGGGGCAGCCACAGCCTCTCTGGGCAATCTAGTCCAGAGTCTTGTCCCCCTCACACTGAAGAATTTTCTCCTGATATAAAAGGACACTCTGCAACAGCCCTTCTGATGTCAAATTCATTACCTCACCAGGGTCCTTTGTGTCCTGAGCTGTGGCCTCATCCCAGCCCAGCTCTGGGAAGCCTCTATAAGGTCATGGGGAGACCTGCTCTGTCAGTCCTGGGACCCCGGGCGAGGTCGCTGCCCCAAAACAACCTTCCCTCTGAGGTTGGGTACATTCCCAAGGCCACCGGGTCAGGCTGCTTGGCTTTGTGTCACAAGGGACAGGACAGCCGTGCTGGGAAAGCCTCACAGCCTCACTGGTGACACTGGGTCACTCCCTGACCCCTTGTGTGCTCTGTCCTCCCTGGGGCTTCTGTGTTTGTCCCCCGTCCCCAGAGCAAGGAAAGGAGGCATCTGGTCAACAGAAAGAGCCTCCCAGCATCACCGTACCCTGCCTGGCAGCACCGGGGTTTGTGATGGACCCGTTGTGGGTCAGTCCAGGGTCAGAAACCAGACTTCCCCTTAAAATCATGGTCTGGGCTTCCTGGTAGGCTTCTGGCCTCAGTGTTGATGGGGAACCAAAGCTGGCAAAGCAATTACACTCAAGCAACCCCAGAGAGGATTCCAGAGCGTATATTTCATGTCCTAATGTTTGCTGGATGACTCCATCTGCTACGTCCACCTCCTCCAGTCCCCTAATTTCGCATTTTCTTCCAAAAAAGGTTTCATGTTTTCCGAAGTGTTTATTTAAATTCCTCCGTGAGCAGCTCTGGCTACTCTAGGTCTGCACAAAGGCTCTGAGCTCATTTGTCCCCAGAGGACTGGCGAAGCTGTGGGGGGGAGGTTATTTTTAACCACTGGCTGGTTTCTGCATTCTTAGGATCTGCTCACTGCCTTCCTTGGAGCTGTTGTTGTGTAGGGGCAGGTGTCCCCCCCTCTGCTGCCACCCCTCGGGCTGACACAGGGCAGCAGTGGGGCTCAGCTGGGGTGGGGGGATTTATCATGCTGCTTGAGAGAGAGCAATCTCCAACGAGGGGGGTGATTGCTGCTTACGAATTCCTGTACCAATAACTCCAGTGAGCGGAGGTGAAAGCTCTCTGAAACCAGAGCAGTGACCACACCTGATGTTTCCTCTCTGTATCCTCCCCCCGGGGCTGGGAGGGCCGCTCTTTCCAGAGAAGAGCTTCCATCCTGTTCAGACCTCTTTGCCAACCGCTTTGGGTCAGAGACAGAAACGTGACCCGGTTTGGCAGCCAAAGCATCGCTGCCCTTTCCCCGGGCGTTGTCTGACCGGACTCTGCTCCTGTCCCACAGTCCTGGCACAAGTCCTGCTTCCGCTGTGCCAAATGTGGCAAAAGCCTGGAGTCCACCACCCTGGCAGACAAGGATGGGGAGATCTACTGCAAAGGTGAGTG
>NW_009714772.1:12928-13274 GCF_000703405.1 Apaloderma vittatum
GGGTGGAGGCAGCGGGTGAGAACCCCTGTGCAGGGAACCGGGGTGGGACTGAGGTTTGGGGACGTGGTGGCCCCAGCAGCTGCACATGGGGCTGGCTGTGCCACTGGCCATGGGGCCGGGGGATTTCCTGTTCAACAAGTGTGGCAAACCTTGTCCTGTTTAGGCAGTGCCTGCTTCGAGAGGAGGACCTGTTGGTGTTCGGCTCCTGGCCTCACCGGTCTCTTGCTTCCTGTCCTTTGCAGGTTGCTACGCCAAGAACTTCGGTCCCAAGGGCTTTGGCTTCGGGCAAGGCGCCGGGGCGCTTGTCCATTCGCAGTGAGGCACCAGCAGTTGGGCTCTCAGCTCG
>NW_009714773.1:0-1358 GCF_000703405.1 Apaloderma vittatum
GTGCGCCCCGGGACTGTGCTGCGTGTACCCCTCGGCGTGCCCCCTGCCGTGCACCCCTCACTGTGCTCAGGCTCTCCCTGGGTGGGACAGGCCATCTGTGGTGGGGACAAGGGCACCTCTATCCCCTCTGACATCAGCGGGGGGGTGACAAGACAACATCCAGGGTGTCTCACCGTCACTGTTTCACTTCCACGTTTATTGCCCAAACCTCCTTCCAAGCTGATGGAGGACACCCAACAGACCTTTGTTGCTCCCACTCCTAGATTTGGGTGGGTGCTGGTGTCCTGGAGACCCACACCCACGCTTCCTTCTCCACTCACACGTGGCAGCGAGGAGCCACCTCCGGCTGGAAGGCACTGGGGTGCTCCAGCCGTGCCGGGCCCATCGCTGCCCTCAGCTCTCCTCCTCCTGAGGGCCCCTGGGCAGACTCCAGAGCGGGTAATTTTTTCACTATCAGCTATTTATACAAATACTGGAACTTCTAAGACAGGCATTCTCCAAATACGGCATTTTGAAGTTTGGGCCAAATGGGGGAATGTTGACAAAGAGGAAAAAAATATGTGTAAAAAATTATCCAGTTGGCGTTTCTTCCCATTCATGAGCTAGCAAAACAGATCCCCAGTTTTACAAGCTTGATCTTTACAAGACTGTTTTGCTTTTTCAAGGCAGTCAGACAAGGGCTTGATGCAACCCCTTTTAGCTCCCAGCTCTGGCACCAATTGGTGGCTTGGACTGAGCCCTGGACTTGCTATTTACAGGGTGATCGGTCCCTCCGCTGGAGGTGTGTGCAGCGAAGTCATCATGGCTGGTTTTACAGTTTATTCTCCTGAAGAGGGTCCTTCACTGCACTTTCAGACCACCTCCATGTCACCGTGTCCTGGGGGGCATCTCCCACCACAGTTAAAGTGAGCAACAGACAGACACCCACACCGCCCACGGCAGGACAGACTGCCGGGCTTTCTCGAGGCATCCAGAAAACCACTTCTGATGTCTTCTTTCTGGCCCCTGAATGAGACTCTTCCTCCCAGTCCCAGACAGGAGAGCTCAGCGCCCTCCTCCCTTCCCAGGGAGCGGACTCTCTGGGCAGAGGAAGGGAGAGTCCCAGGCATTCCACCAGGGCAGGGGAAGTAACGTGTCTCGGTATCTTTGTCCCACTTTTACAGCTGGAAAAGCTGAAGCACGTTGATGCCGGGTCTCCACAGCCTTTACCCCCATCCCTACTGTTCTAGAGCCCCAACTCGAGCCCCCGTGGTGCTGGAGACCCCAGCTGCACCCTCCAGCCCAGGGCTGTCCCCAGGGAGAGCATCCCCTCCCCTTGCCCACCCCTGCCACGGGGCCATACCACTGGCCCAGCTCTC
>NW_009714773.1:1450-1912 GCF_000703405.1 Apaloderma vittatum
CTCTGGGAAAATATGTTTATGCCATGGACCAGAGCAGCTCCTTTGGCTGTTGCTACAGAGTAAACAATGGGTATTTAAAAATACTTCTTTAGACATAGAGAGAGTCAGGATGGATTAGAGAAGATCCCTACTTGGGGAGAGCTGGAATGCAGAGAATGAGCAGTGCAGCTCTCCTGGCTGGGCAGCACTTGGAGATCCAGGAGCCCGTGGATGTGTTTGGAGAGAGGAAACAGATGCTCCAGCTGCTCCCAGACACACCAGAGGAGGCTCAGCTTTGTCTTTGTGGTTTCCTGGGGAAATAAACTGGGGTCGTTCAGAGACAGCTAGACACCAGCCTGGCTTTCCCCAGCCAGTGCCTCAGCGTAGCCCCCATACTGAGCCAGGGCAACCTGCTTCGGCTGGCACTGGTGCCCTGAGCCTGGGTCAAGTGTGAATCACCCTCCCTCCTCTTAAAGTTTTCGC
>NW_009714773.1:1946-2643 GCF_000703405.1 Apaloderma vittatum
CGTCCCACGGCCTTATCCACCCCGACCAGGCTGCATGCACACAGCTCCCTGATTAATTGTTTCAGGCTCGCCCATACGGGTCTGGTTCTATTAATCCCCCTCACCGAGGGTGTGGGTGAGACATGAGACAAGCAGAGCAGATAAATCAGTGCCTGAGTTTCAGCAGATAAAGGCGAGCTTGCGATGGCTGCAGGAGCTTGGCAGCAGCAAGGTCTGGCTCCAGCCTGCTTAGGGGAAGAGCAATGCACCCCACGGGGTGACGCACTGGTGCCAGTTGTGCTGCTGGGGTGCAGCTTGTTTCGGGGCTGCAGAGCCGGCCAGAGCCGCGGCGCTGACCCTCTCATCTGCACACTGGAGAGCCAGACTGTGTCCAAAGCTGAGGTGCCACAGACTGCCCATGTGGATACACACCGGGACGAGGGTGCTCTGGGGATGACGGGTGGTCCCTGCCTGCCCAAGAGACAAACCCAGCCTGGGGAAGTGGTGCCTGAGCCTGTGCACGGGCAACTGGCAGGGAGGAGGGCACCAGCTATCAGATCCCTGCCCAAGCTCCTGTGACCTGCCACCTCAGGTGTTAAGCACAGCTTTAATCCTCTGTCCCTCATGTTCAACTTGTAATTGTGCCTGTGAGCTCAGCAAAGCTGGCAAGGCCCCAGGAGGGCAGGAAGGCTCTGAGAAGGGACTGAGGCTCGGCGGG
>NW_009714773.1:2664-2990 GCF_000703405.1 Apaloderma vittatum
GCGAGTGCCAGCATTGCCTCCCAGCATCATTAAACACTGCACATCCAGCCTTTCCCAAGACCAAGCCAAGCTGATGCCACACTAGGATAAAAAAAAAGCTTTTTATAGCTGGGAACTCTTGCTCTCTCCCCTGGCACACTGTTTGCATACTCACCGATACAGAACAAGTGATAAACCCCAGCAGACGGCAGGAGTCACAGTGGCTTTGCTGCTCGCTGCCATCACCAGAGACAGGGAGATGGAGCTGGGAAGAGGCACTGCAGCACCCGCAGAGCTGCAGTTCGGCTTTGCACCAGTCAGAGCCCGTGCCAGAGCCCCTCTTGCGC
>NW_009714773.1:3089-4616 GCF_000703405.1 Apaloderma vittatum
CTGTTGGGTAGACCCGCGAGCACCAGCCCCTCCAGGATGGGCACCGCACCCCTTCACAAAGCCACGCACCAAGCCACCATCTGCACCAGAACAAGCCACCAGCCACCGAGCTGGCTGCCTCCAGGGCCTCCCCACCTCCCCAGCCTCTGTTATTCCTCTCTCCCCACTGCCTAAATGCCTCTCAGGTGGAGGGAGCTGCACCTCAGGTCAACATTAACCTCTTGCCGGGCGGGCTGGCGTAGCCAAGGGGTGAGGTGGGGCTGTCCTGGCTGCTGGGAGGACCTCACCCACCCACCCGGGGCCGTGGGGGACATGTGAGGACAGTGCAGGAGCTTGGAGAGCATCGTGTGATGCTCTATCCTCTGCCCAAGCAAGAGCTGCTCAAAGAGCATCATTTAACCCCAGTGCAGCACGGGGAGGATAGGGTGGGCACAGGGCCAGGCCAGGCGCTGGACTTTTGGCAACGAGTCCTGCTCTGCCTTGAATGTCCACAGCTGTAATTAGTCCAGGCAGGGCTCTCCTCACTGAGACTTTTGGAATAGTTTCCATATCGGATTCACAAATCTTGCTTTGAAGTTGTTTGGGATTATCTGTCATCATGTTTCCTTGTCAGCACATAAACACGCTGTGATGGAGCTTTAACCCGCTGGGTACTGCCTGTCCCAGGAAGGCTGGAGGAAACTCGACATAAACTCTCAGTTCTATATAAACTCTCCTTCCCCGGTGAATGTGAGCGCAGCTCTGGGACCTGTAGCATTGTGTCGGCCGGGGCCCAGACACAGGCAGTGGCAGGGAGGAAAAAAGTCTCTGGGTCAGAACAATAAAAAATAATAAAAATGTGCTGGTTCACTGGCTGTTTCTCAAGACATGCTCACCATCCCGCTGTACCTGCATAGGGAAACACATTTCCGTTTGCAGGGCAGCATCTATCTCGCCTTTACTGGTGTTTGTGCTTTGCATCTGGGACAGCTCAGCACATTTCCCAGTTCCTATGACCTGGCTGCTCCCCGACAGACCGCAGCAGGGCCCGAGGGTGATCCCGGTGCCACCCCAACTCAGGGCAAGCCCTGCCTCCCTCGACAGGCTCCCAGCTCCCACGTCTTTGGGAGAGCGAGCGGCTGTCTCACACGCTCGCATCCTGTTTTCCAAGCGAAGCTCCTGGGACCAAGCGTAGAGGCAGACTGTACCCCTGGGTACCGAGGAGGTCAAAGCTCGCTGCCGGCTGCCCGCGCAGGCAGGGCTGAGGTCACCCAATTCGCTGTTTATTAGCCCGTTCCCACAGCGTTTTACCCTACGGACACACAGCTATGGACACACAGCTGGGGATGGGGCTGGGCAGGGCTGGTGGGTTTCCTTCTCCTCGCACGGGGCACCCCGGAGTGGCTTCGGGGGGACAGACAGGGCTGGAGGGGTGGGAAGCCTGGCACGACTAATGTAGCTCATTACGTGCTCTTCCCAACAGAGAGGAGATGGAGGCACAGACCTCACTGCCGGGGATGAGCCTGCCCTGCCCTGGGCATGGCCAAT
>NW_009714773.1:4724-7102 GCF_000703405.1 Apaloderma vittatum
ATCCCAGCTCCTTCTCCTGCCCCCCAAATCCCTGTGCAATTAAGTTTTCAAATTATTTTTTTTAAATATTAATAAAACTGCTTTTTTTCCCCATGTTGCTGTGGGGCAAAGCCTGCGGTAGTGGTAAAGGTGATGCCTATGGGCAGTTATTCCCAATTTCTGACATTTTTAGCACATCCTGCAGCAAGCTTTTGTTTCTGACATTTCCCCTCTCCCTCCAGCCACAGGTACCCAGAGAAACAGGAGTCCTTGTGCTCCTGCCGGGATCTGTGAAGGTCTCATGGATGTTTCCACAACTCCTTCTCCGTCATTCCTGGTTTTCCAGCAGCTATTGCTAAAGAAAAATGGGGTGGGGGGGAAGGAGGGAGAAGTTTGCAATAACATTGGTATGGATTTCACAAAAAAGTGTGGAAACTGCCGTCAAAAAACGTCAGCAACAAAAATACGGAGCAGGCTGGAGCCACCAGCACGTGGCAGAGGGATGCTGGGTGCCGTGCAAAGGGCATGGATGTGAGCCCGGGGCCGACAGGCAAAGGCTTCGCTCTGGATCCAGAGATGCATCCCAGCTCCCGGGAGCCTGACTCGGTGTCGTTTGCTTTCCCTGCTCGATTTTTCCCCCGGCAGCCATTTCTGCCAGGCTTTCCTCCTGCAAACAGCCAGAGAGCCCCAGCCCCCAGCGCAGGATTAATCCCTGCCAGCCCGCAGGGACACCCCTGCTCTGCAAGAGCGTGAACCAAACGGTGCATCCCAGGAGCAGTTTTTGGAGTGCTGAGAAAACCCCAGCAAGTGCCAGCCCTGACCCAGGGGACAGGGACACTGGGGATTAGGGTCCTGCCAAGCCCCGACAAGGGTTTTCCTGCCCGAGAACTGTGGGCAGGGCGGGGAGCAGGATGGGCTTGTTTACTGGGGCAATTTTTATCTTCACAAACAGCCCTTGGGCGGGCAAAGTGGATGTGGGTTTGTCGCTATCTCCGCTGGCAATCGGAGGGGAATGTAAACACGGATGGGGTGGAAATGCCTCGACACACGGACATCCTCGCCGAGGGTTGCTGCGGTGGGGGACCCACCATCACCCCGTCCCGCGTGGGGCTGGAGAGGGCTTTCCCACCCACGGGAGAGCACGGCATTGGGCCAGAGAGGAGTCACGAGCACGGGGAGATGATAGATGGAGCGAGAGGAAAGCTGCCAGTCCCCGCTGCCCACCACGCAGAAGTTTATTTTCCCTCTGGTTTATTTTTTTCCTGTCTGCAGCAAACCCCCCGGTAATCAGCAGCACAGACAGTATTGGTGGAAGTGCCGCCGGTGATAGCCCAGGGATGGGCAGGAACTGCCCTCGCTGCCCGTCCCCAGGGGCTGCTCTCACGCCAGCGGAGAAGGGGGCTGCTCGCTGCCAGCAGCCCTGCGTAATATGCAGACTTCAGTATTTCGTAATATATAAGACAGATTTCCCGCGCTGGGAGCCCGTTATGGGGGCTTTTACTAAAAGCCACCCCAGCTCAGCCCAAAGCGACAGGCGGCACAGGGGTTCTGCCTCCCCACGATATCACTGGTTTATCACCCAGGACTCATTCCCTGGTCCTGGGTCCAGGTAGTTTCCCCTTTTTTACTTCTTGCCTTTTTAGTTTTGTGTTTTTTAATTTAATCTCCAGTCTGCGTGGGAAATGGGAGACAGAGATGGACGAGAAGGAAAGGTTATTGTTAGGGCCGTGCATCCCAGACCTGCTTGCTCAGTGCCAGCTGCTTTCTGGGGGGTTGAGGAGATGGTATCAGCTGAGTCCAGGAAGGACATCGCTGCCAGCCCGGAGAGCAGCGTGTTCCCCACAACAGGCTGGAGCTCTGCAGAGCCCAGCAAGGGCAGCAAGAGCTGAGCATACTCATCCTCGGGACAGGGACTGGCTGACTCGTGTTGCTGCTGCAACCTTTTGGGGTCCCCAAGTGCCAGAGAGGATCTCTTGGTGGGGATGTGCCTACAGGTCTCCATCTCTGCAGGACGGAAAGGGTCCCATCCTCTGGCAGGGCATCTCCAGAAAGGGCATTTTATGGGATTTTGGACACACTGGAGGGTTTCTCCCTGGCTGCTGCAGCCAGTCCTTGTCCACACTCGACCAGGGGTCCCCCAGGCAACAAGGGCAGATGCCCCGATGAAGTGTGGGCTTGTGGCCCCCAGCTCCACCTCAGCCAGGATGTGCCCTTCAACTCTGACCTTGCCCCAGCTCCTTGACCCCGTAATGGTCCATTCTCTGGGAGAAGGAGGAGGAAATGGCCGTGGACCTTGTTATCGTGCAGCGGGATGCCTCTCTGGCTGGGGGTCACTGCTGATGTCATTTGGCACGGCCGGATATGTTATTTTCCTGCCCCAGTGCCTGGTAATCGATTCA
>NW_009714774.1:0-959 GCF_000703405.1 Apaloderma vittatum
CCCGGCTCAGGAATGGGTGTCCCACTGCGCCCTCTTGGATGGTGGGTATCCCCTCTGCCCACCCCACCGCAACCATCCTCCCTGCTCCCCACTCGTAACCCCCACACAGAGCCCGTGGAGGAGGGAGCTGAGTGGGGAGGGACCTGATGAAATTCAACAAGGGCAAGCGTAGGGTGCTGCAACTGGGGAAGAGCAAGCTCATGGGTCAGCACAGGTTGGAGGCTGACCAGCTGGAGAGCAGCTCTGGGGAGAACGACCTGGGGGTTCTGGTGGGCAACAGGCTGAGCAGGAGCCAACAATGTGCACTTGTAGCCAAGAAGGCTGATGGTATCCTAGAAGGCATTAAGAAGAGCGTGGCCAGCAGGTAAAGGGAGGTCATCCTTCCCCTCTGTGATGGTGAGGCTGCATCTGAAGTGCTGGGTCCAGTTCTGGGCTCCCCAGTTCAAGAAGAACAAACTGCTGGAGGGAGTCCAGCACGGGGACACTGAGGTGCTGAGGGGACTGGAGCATCTCCCACACGAGGAAGGGCTGAGAGAGCTGGGGCTGGTCAGCCTGGAGAAGAGGCTGCAGAAGAGGAGGGAGCTCATCCATGCTTATAAATACCTAAAGGGCAAGCGTCAGGAGGATGGGGCCAGACTCTTCTCAGTAGTGTCCAGTGACAGGACAAGGGGCACTGAATCACGGAATCATTATGGTTGGAAGAGACCTTTAAGATCATCAAGTCCAACCATCATCTAACTCTGTTGGGTCCACTTCTAAGCCATGTCCCTGAGCACTATATCGAGACAGCACCCAGGGCCCCAATTCCAGCCACTTCCCTGGGCAGCCTGTCCCAGTCTTTGATAACCCCTTGAGTGTAAAAAGTGGTCACAAACTGGAAAACAGGGGGTTTAATATAAACATATGGAAATATATCCTTACTGGGAGGGTAACAGAGTGCTGAAACAGGCTGCTGCCCA
>NW_009714775.1:0-339 GCF_000703405.1 Apaloderma vittatum
CGGCAAGCAGCGGCAGCAAATATTATTAGGATTTTCTAATTCGGCTCAAACTCCTTGTTTTCTTTGCTCAGTGCTTCTTATTTTAAGAAAGAAAAGTGCTGGGTGGGCTGCAAGGACTGTTTTGCTGGATGTTACTTTGCCGCACGAGGTTGCTTTCCCCAGCGCAGTCCAGCCATGTCTGGGGCTAAATATAGCCCCGCGGTGTCCTGTCTGAGCCAGGGGAACGGAGCGGACCAGAGCTGCGACCGTGCGGATGCTCTGCAGGACCAGAAACGGCCCCAGCACTGTGGGGTTGGCAACGAAACGTTGGGTGATGACCTTGCTGGGAGCCAGGAGCTG
>NW_009714775.1:420-961 GCF_000703405.1 Apaloderma vittatum
TGAGAGCAGGTCTGTGATGTCCAAAATGTGTGGACTGAGGCGTCTGTGGGAATTGTGGGGTGGCTGGGAGGGAATCTGGTTGAGTTGGAAGTTGCACCTTTAATTGAGTGGACTAATTAGCTTTTTTTCAAGACGCCGTTTCTCCAAATGAGACCGCGGCAAGGATGGGCGGGCGTTGACGCTCACGTCCCCGCGCGTGAGCCGGTGACGGGGCAGGTGAAGGACGAGGGGAACCGCGGGCGCGGGGTTCCTCAGCAGATCACGGGGGCTGCTGGCGTGGGGTGGCGAGGGAAGCAATTGCTGCTTTTGGGCTTCCTGCTGGGCTCGGGCGTCCAGCCCTTGGCGGCCAAGCCGAGGAGGAGGATTTCAGCTGGGGTGGGCAGGGACCGTCTGAGCCGTCATGCTGCCCTGCTGGGGGTGGCTGGGTTTTGTTTGCCGTGGGCTGCCAGGCAAATTGTTGTTTTAATCTGCCGAGAGCTTTCAAACGCATCAATCTAGTCCATTTACTTAATATGGTGCAGCTCTTTGTTTCAGGCGCCGC
>NW_009714776.1:0-235 GCF_000703405.1 Apaloderma vittatum
GGGAATTTCGCTGGAATACCCGCGAATTTCGCGGGAAAAACAGCGAATTCCTGTGGAAAACAGCCAATTCGAGAAGAAAATCCAGTGCTCCTCCAATCGCTCTTGTCACACAGGGAGAACAGGCTTTCCCAGGTCTGTTTTGATCACACTCTCCCAGTCGCATCTTGGGTACGAGAAGCCTCTTCTCTGTCCATTCTCACGGACAAACCCCCAACATGAGCGTTACTCGGCTGGG
>NW_009714776.1:374-947 GCF_000703405.1 Apaloderma vittatum
GGTACCCCTCGACCGCTCGGGGTGTCCGTGCAGCTCTCCCCAAAACTGCCGTCCGGCCGAACGGGAGCGAGAAGTCTACGGAAGAAGCTGGAGAGTCGAGAGAAAAGCCTAAAGGCAGAAAGGGGGTAAGACTCCAAAACCAGCTTAAAGCCAGAAGAAGAGTAAAACGCAGTAGGAGAGGCACAAGGCTAATAAAGAAACACAAATAAAGAAAAAAAAAAAGTGCGCGACAACAAAGAATAAGTGTGAGGTGGAAAAGAAAAAAAGTCATAGAACTGAAGGTAGAAGGTGAGGATGGGGCTGGACAGAGAGAGATACTGCTAAAACCAGCAACAGCTGCTTTTCTGCTACAAATAATTCGACGACAACAGCCACGGGACCAGGTAGGGAATGAAAAAATATTTTTTTCTAGAATAGACAGTAAAATTTTGCCTTAGACACTTACTTAAATAGGTTGGTACTGAATCAAATTCAATATTGATGATTCTGCTGGTGAGAACTGGGTGCTGTGGCTGGCCACGTGTAAGCTCCGTGCCAAAGAAAAAGGTAACGGTGAGGAGTTGTCACCTCTGC
>NW_009714777.1:0-1315 GCF_000703405.1 Apaloderma vittatum
TGCTATTTTCATCTGCTCAGACTGCTGGAGGTTGCGCCAAGCCGGCAGGTTATTTTTACATTCCGTTGCTGTGTGACTGTAACACGCTGCCGTAATCACTCCCAATGCGATGCTCGGTGGGAGGGCTGCTGGGGCTCGCGCTCGCCCGTAAAAAAAGCCCTGGGTGTGGATGTGCCCGTGCCAGGAGCGCCGCTGGCAAAGCAGGACCCTGTCTGAAGGAGAGGAGCCTAAGAAATGACCCCCAGTGTTTTCCTGCTGCTCTTTGGTACCCATGAAGGGAATAGGAGACACGATGCCCAAAATAGGGTACCAAGCAGGCATGAAGACGTGGGAATTCATCGCTTATGATGAATATATTCACAATTTCTTTTAACTTACACCCTGTTGCTGCTGCTCCCTGCTTGCTGAGATCCTGACTGAGGGCTGGGGTTTGGGCTGACCCAGAGAAATGAAGGTGCTGAGAAGCTCCCAGGATTATTGCTCCAAAGCCAGAGTGCTTCCTCGCCCCAAACCAAACCCTCGATGCAGCAGAGTCCCGGCTGGCCCTGGGGATGGTGGTGGGGACAGAGGGCTGCTGCCCGCACCCTGGTGCCTTTTGGGGTGTTTCACATGTGCAGTAGTCAATAACAGTGGGTTGGGTTTTTTTCTGCAACCGCACCTCCATGCTGTCCACTTCCCATGGCTGGCACTAGTGCGGAGTAGTTAGGGATTGACAAAATGATGGCAGCACTCTGCAGACAATAGACTTTTTGGGTGGATTTTTTTTCTTTTGTCCTCTCAAAAGCACTTGGAAGGTCCAGTGCCAGGAGCAGCAGCTCGCCAGCTGCAGCTGTCCCCTTGCCTGCCTTGGCGCAGAACCCCAGGGAGGGCGGCAGTCGTGTCACCATCGTGGACCCCCTCAGGAGAGGTACCGGTGTTTCCTCCTCCAGGTTTGACCTGCAGTTAGCCCAGGCCCTGGGGGAATCTGCCTTTGAGAAGAGCCTTCGTGAAAAAGTGTCCCGGGAGAACACCAGCATCCGATGGGAGATGGGCAAACTTCAGCAGAGCTTAGAGGTGAGAGGAAAATATCCCGCTTTGTGTTGTGGCTGGTTTGGGGAGCAGCTCTCGGAGCAAAGCAGTTAGAGTGGTGGGAATCAGGCACAAAGTCAGCAAATTCATTCTAATTTCTTTGAGCACAGTTCGCACAGTTCTTAGGATGTGACTGATGTGTTTAAATAACATGACCCTCTGCCAGAAGAACGGCTGCCACGTTTTGCACGTGATACGCATCCCATGGGTCAGCTAATTAGGCTCACCCTCACTTTCCTTGAAGCCA
>NW_009714778.1:0-893 GCF_000703405.1 Apaloderma vittatum
TGAAAAAGTCATCACCTGTAGAAATGCAAAAGGTTCTCCGGAGGCAGTTTCACCTTGGGAAACGAAGATGGTAGATTTATTGCAAAAATTACTAAAATCAAGGTGAATTGAGTGTGCAAGAGGAACAAGGTGCAGAAATGCACATCGGGGCAGCAGGCATTCACACAGGAAGAAAGGAAAAGAGATTAATTATAATTAATGGTACCGCCCAAACCCTTGTGAATCAGATAAGATTTCAGTACAGATGATGCCAATAATTAATATAGAGATGCTGACAGTTGCCTAAGATGAGTTCTGCTATATTTTAAGTCATAAACCGGAAAGGCTGGTGGACTTGTTTTGCAGAAAGTGTTCATATTATGCAGAGATGTTATTAATAACAGGATGAAGGGATAAGCATGAGGTCATAAAATCATGATTTGGTGACTGATTTTGACTGCAATTATGCATTAGAGATATTAAGGAGAGGTCTGAGAAATGAATTCACAATGCATGTAGATCTGACCAGAGCAAAGGGACCTCTAAAACAGTGCCACAGAAACTTTGCCATTTTTCTTCTTTATCCACTGATGCAGGCACAAATTAAGTTTCTGCAGGCTGATTAGTCTGTGGAGAGCTCTGTCTAGGTGATCTCCCAGCACAGTGCTTCTGGGAGAAGAAAACCCCTCAGATTTTCCTGTGGTGGATCTGATGTGCAAGTGATTCCAATGCAGGTTGGTTGTATGGCTTCTCTTCCCCGCCCCTCCTTTTTTTTTGGAGTTGTTGTCAGATGTTTGTCATATTGCAATGGTTTAGTTTTTGCAACACAGATTTTTATTCAGTTTCTTGTATTAGACTGCTGTCTAATCAGAGGAGTTGCACCAGTTGACCTCCAGAGGCTCTCTCCAGCCTAA
>NW_009714779.1:0-1555 GCF_000703405.1 Apaloderma vittatum
TTTATCATGACACCTTTCAAACTGAAATTCTCATTCCTGTACAGCACCGTTCCTTACAATTAGGAACTGGAGACAGATTACCAAGAGAGAAGAAGCCCCACCTGTATCACATGTTTTCAGCACCCTATTCTAGGTATAATTGCAGCCTGAAAGGTCTCACCTCCAGCACATTGAATGCCAAAAGCCTGAGAGCACTACAGAGCGCGCAAGGGAAACAGGTGATATTGTCACAGGGATCACACGTGAGAAAACTCGGTTCAGTTCCCAGGTCTGTTGCCATCTCTGAGCCGGACTATTGCGAAGATGATTTCTTTGTGCCTATAGCTCCACTAATCCAGCCTTGAATTGCTGACATCACTCCACTTTTAAGAAATACTTTTCTTTTTTTTTAATGCATAGGCTAGGCTTAAATTCTATTGTAAATTTTACTAAATGGGATGCATTAAACTTCCCATTATTCTACCAAGTGAGGTGTCCACAATTAAGCACTTCACCAAGAGGCACGATACACCTTCTTTGAGGATTTTGCTGAAACAGCGACGAGCTGTAGGGCTGATAACATTCTGGAATTCAATTGTAAATGATACAGCATAGAGGTAAAACGAAGAAGGTCATCACATCTCAGAAACCCTAGTAATTGTTTGGGATTCTTCCATAGCAGAGGCTACAGAGACTGGGGAAAAGCTACACAGAAAGATGTATTAAAAATGAACCTTCCCATCCATTTTCATCCTTCTTGCACTTTTCATAAAACTCAGTCCATTGAACTTGTGCCAGGAAAATGGATTCATGAAACTTGAGTCTCGGCTCATTTTTAAGGATTTATTTTTCTGTATTTGGGTAAACTGACAAAACTGAGGAATGGAGCTGAAGCTCTTCTTTGATGTGTCAGTCACAGAAGTTGTGGGCCAGTGAGCTTTCAGGCTGATTCTTCCCACAGAGTTCCAGATCAAGTGGAACCAGTTCAAAAGTCAGGAAGAGTTATTCCTTTATGTATGTAGATAAAGGCTTCAAGAACTACCTTTCCTTACTTGGTCTTTCTTTACCTTCCCAAGTTTATAGAGTACCCTAAAGACATTGGGGAGGCCTTGATGGAGGGAAGTGCCATCCTGATGACAGCCTCCAAATCATTCAGCAAATCTGGCTCTTGGCAAAGTGAAATTATACCTGCCTTGTTACAGAGTTTTGTGCCAGGAAGGAACCCAGTCAAACAGAACTTCCAGTTTGTGCTCCGGGGAAACAAAGAAAAGAGGAGCTTAACATCTCTTGCACAGCTGAATTGGATCTGCGTGTCTAATAAAAGTTAAAATCTTCCTGTTGTGTCCACTGGATCTACATATGGGCCTGACTAGGCACAAGGAATGATTGTAGATGATGTTTTTGTGGCCAGTCTTGTGCTTGCACTATCTCAACCTTTCAGCAGCTATAACATAGCAGAAATAATGTGGAAAGACTAGGAGAAGAAAAATTTGAAGGCATTCATCAGGCAACACTGAGTTAAATCATTAGATATGCCAGATCGTTACCTTTGATAAGCTTTTCTGGAGGTGGGAAT
>NW_009714780.1:0-7441 GCF_000703405.1 Apaloderma vittatum
GATGGGCAAAGTGTTTAAAATAGGCGTGTTTGCCCTAAAAAAAGAGGGCTCCGTAACTCTCGGCAGGGAGTTTGCCGCCCTGCGGGTGCGGAGCGCTCTTGCGCTGAGATCCCGGCGCAGGCAAACGTGCGGGAAACTTCGCTTTTGTGCGCGCCTGCCTTAATTCCTCGTCAAGAGAAACCCACCGAAACGTCAATGACAAAATCTTGCAATGCGCCGGGCACACCGTTTTCCGTTTGGGTGCGTTTCAGTTTGCGCACAGATCTTTGTGCCCGTTCTAACTGCTTTGTCCGGTGAACTTTGTCCGTGTCCGTCTTGGCTTTGCCTGTGGTTCAGGTTCGGTGTGTGCGGGCGGAATTAGGTCTGGGAGAAATGCGGTGGCTCCCCTGAGGTGGCCGTGGGATGCGAGAGTACGGTCACGCCGAATAGACTTGCAATACAAGATTTTTAAATGTAAATAACTTGTCTGTTGAGTATTGATAAATCTAAAAGTTTAAGCATTTCAGAAATGTCCTAAGACGGTTGGATTATTTAATTATTTTTTTTAAAAAGACGTTTGGAAGATGCATTATCATCAGAACTACTCGATAATATTACTGTTGTTTAGTGTTTTGATTCACGTGTCAAAAAATAATAAGAGCACACGGATTTATTTTGCTCTGATTTTTTTCATTTTCGCTAAACCTGTTCATAAGAACCAGAGTAAGGGATATAATCACGGAAGTGTGTAGGTTTTATGTCTTCTGTGCATCAGTGTAGGTGTTGGGTGATGATACCTGAACTGAGTATAGAAGAGCAACAGCCGAGGTTAGAAGTTGCCGTATTCAGACTGTTGCAATGTGCCAGGTCGATCAGTTGAGCGTCTTGTATGTGTCAGTGGTGGAGCAGCAGAAACATAACCAACATATGACGAAATCAACGTATGACGGTACATTCATGCAGTGGGAGGATATAGTTCGTGAGCAGTTATATTAATCCCATTAATAAATGGCAAATTGAAGTACAGACTGGCTAAATAACTTGCCTGAGGTCACTTAAGCAGTCTGTGGCAGAGCCGAAAATAAATTGTTCAGTGTTTGTGAATCCTAATGTGTGATTCTCTTCATTTAGTCAGTTGTTCTGCCACCCAGTGACGCTCCTCACCCACCCTGCTAAGAAGGAGAATTGGGAAAAGGAAAGGAGACCCACGGGCTGGCACAGAAACAGATTTAATAAAGTAATAATACAACCAACTCCCTAATGTTAATACTGATACAAAGTTATACTTAGCCCCCCACGGTGGCTGCAAGCCGTGGGCTCCCAGCAGCGAGTGGAGCGCCAGAGCTCCAGCGAAACACTGCGGCTCACAGCAGACAGGAGAGCAGCCTTGGGACTGGAATGATGAGTGAGACGCTCCCGGGATGACACCACTGAGGACAAGAGATGATCGCCAGCAAAATTCCCAATTTATAGGGACCGTGACATTTATGACTTGGAATACTTCTGTTGGGCAGCTTGGGTCGGCGGCCGTGGCTGTCGCTTCTCCTGGCTCTAGCGCCTGGCTGACTCAAAACTGCTCAAGATTTTGATCGCTCTGAAGACCCGCTTACCGTGGCCAGCCATGGGAAAAACCAGTGTCTTATCTTTCTCATTGATTTGGGTCTTCTCAAAAATGCAGCTTTCCCGAGTAGAAAATCGATGGTATGAATCTATCCCAGTGAAACCAAGGCAGTGATCATGTTTCCTCTTGCTTTCTGTTCACAGCATTTTTTTGAACATAGCTATTTACTTCGTTTGCAGGGTCGACAGTTTCCTGAATAGCCTAGAGAGTCACTTGGGCTGCAAAGATGTTGGAAGAAGATATGGAGGTGGCCATCAAGGTGGTGGTAGTAGGAAATGGAGCTGTTGGAAAGTCCAGTATGATTCAGCGATATTGCAAGGGGATTTTTACCAAAGACTACAAGAAAACTATTGGTGTAGATTTCCTGGAAAGACAAATCCAGTATGTATTAAACAGATGCCATGCTATTGATTTTTACCTTTCCCTCTATTTCTTTGTTCTGTTGTAATCCTGAGATTTACAGAGGCCTGAAACAAGGCGTGCTGTCTCCAAAGCACAGTAAAGGGGAGTTGTTTTCTCTCTCGCACAACGGGCCACAATTATATCACTCTCTTTTCCGTGCAAGATTTAGAATTATAAATCAAAAGCAAGATAGAATTTGAAATTTCTGTCATACTAAGCTTTATGACACGTTTCTTTTGTTTTATATCACCTCTTGGTTTTGTTACTTTTTGTTAATTGTGGAGGAAGCGCTTATGATAGAATGATTACACAGATTTACTAACCAACATATATTAAAATTACTGTGGAAAAAATAATTAAATATGCTATAGATTTAATCTATGTAATATAAGCGGATAATACCCAATTACTTTTGATATAGCGGAAAATACTATGGTAATTACAAGTAAAAACTCTATACATTTCGCAAGCCAATTAAAAGGAGAAAAGCATAGAGGGTTTTTTTAAAATCTATATTATTTTTCCTCATGGAGAGAAATGTAGAGGACGAGGGGGAAAGGAAGAGGAAAGTATAATATGGATTGTCAGGAAAGCAAATAATGGAATTGAGGGACTGCTGCTGAAGCATGTCACAGAGGTGAACTATTATCAGTATTAAGTTACATTACATTTAAATGAAGCTAAATTTGAAATGAATTACTCTTCTATTGTAGACATAGAAATATTTTCACATCGGTTGTTTTGAATCGCTCGTGTTCACTGTATTGATTACAGAACCGTGTTTTTTATTTCAGAGTTAATGATGAAGATGTCAGGCTAATGTTATGGGACACTGCGGGTCAAGAAGAATTTGATGCAATAACTAAGGCCTACTATAGAGGTGAAAATACTGTTATTTGGCAGTTTGGGGGTTTGGTTTTTTTGGTCTGCGTATCTCAAAGGTATTTTCCTGTCTCTGTATTAAAATTTTTATTTATTTTGTGCATGTGCAAAGCATTTTTAGCTCATCTTTTCCAGTTCTTAAATGTTTTTCCCCTTCTTGTTAGCTCCTTGCCTTAATGGTCATTTTATGCAGAATGTTCAGTAGTGCCCTTTAAAAAGCGTAGAACAAAATGAGAAAAATAATCTGCACAGAAACTGTACAGAATATAGCTCTTCAGACAATCAAATACAAAATCAGTTTTTTTCTCTCTAGAAGTGTCTTCTTACTTCAGTAAGATATATATTTGTAAATGTTCCAAAAACTATGGCTGAGGCACTTAGAGATGAACTCAAGGGAAAAATAACCCGCTAGTCATTCTAGAAAGGTAGTTTACTAGACAACAGTTCTCTTGCTAATACAGACTGCCTTGAACACATTAACACAACAGAGTAATAAGGAAAACAATTATTTTATAAAAAACTATATTATTCAGTTGCGTAAAGGTAGGTTATCTGTTTAGCCAGTTGTGTGCTTAGACTCCCTTTGCACATAATTTAACAGTTGTGAAAATCTTCTCTTTCGTGTTGAAAACCGAAAAGGAATGAATCGCTTGGCAAAGATTTCATGATGCAGTTCTTGTCCAACTATTTACCTGACCGCGGGGAAAAATAAATCACTATGGTATAAAGTCTTAGAAAAATCATCTCACTTAGAGATAAACTAAGAGTTATGTCATCTTGTTTTAGGGTGGTATGGACCTTTTGATATTTCAGGATCGTTTCTGGCAACTTTGGGGGTGTTTTTTTGTTGTATTTCTGGCTGTCACTCACAATTGATGTTTACAATTTTTTGTTTCAGAGTAAAATATTTCTTTTCCTGTTTCTTTTAACCCTCATGTGGAAATAGATAATTTAGTTATTTTTCCAGCTGCAAGTTGAGCATATGAATTTTAGAAGGTACTACTTCACTCTCTTGGAACTTCCTTTTTATTCTCCTAGCCTTCAGTTCTCTTGTGTGCTTCGCTCTTCTGAATTGTTCCAAGTCGAAATCTTTTTCTCCCAAGTACTGGGACTGATAACGCGAAAATACAGTGTGTTCAGAAGAACTTCAAAGTACACTTACGGGTCTCACTTACCATGTATCTTGAGTATCTTGAAATCTCTCTCGTGACTCATGCCCAGCATTGTGCAGTTTAGATCTCTGCCTTCGAGATATTTTTACCGAAGAGTCTGCTGTGAAACAGGACGTTGTCATCCTGCGGATCTGCATCATAGACGGCGTGATGGATGTATTAACAGTTCAAGCTATTAGATACAGGGACAGTTTTGCACTAAACTTTGACTCGGGTAGGACAAGGGAAATTCTAAGAGCCTGGAATGCAGTTTTGGTTTAGCATCAGGTCTGCAAGCACAATATTACAGAAGCAAAAGGTCAAGCTTACTTTGGAAATGCAAGACTTTCATTGCCAATTGTTGCTGATGGGAGGACGCCTCCAAGGTGGACAAGATAGAAGCTGTTACTGCAAGTTCCACTTCTCCCACAGGTCACTGTAATGACACTAAGGTTCAAGTTCTTTCTGGGAACCTCGTGTATTGACAGTTCAGGGATCAGCTGCTCATCCATAGTCACTCAGTGAATGCTTCAGAGCCTGTTTCTCAGCCCTTTTTGTCCAGGGACCGATTTTTTTCAGCTGTACGAGACACGAAATTGAAGCTGACAGTGTATATGTCATGGTTTTTCTATGTGCAGGCAAATACGTCCAGCCAGTGTAGCTGCGTGTCCATCATCTTACAACGCAAGGAGTCCAACAGCCTAAACTCAAAAAGTTGAAGGAAGCTCTGTGTGTGTTTAATAATTTCTTTTTTTATATCGTATTGTGCATCTTCCCAGTTTCTACCTGATGGAAGCCATGCATTTTCTGATTGGCTGTGTATTTCATTTATATGCCAAGCACATACACAAGTGACTGTCATTAGCAGCACCATGTGTTCTGCCTATGGTACAGATGTTTTTTAAGGCAGTATTTGATCGCTTCTTCATGAGTGCATCCTCTTCATCTGCCACCACTGGTATCTCAAGCAGACCTTTGTTAGGTTTTTGATGGCAAATGGACATCTTACTCATTATTCAGTTGCTGGTCAGTCAAATTCCCAGGCTCTTCATTTTGTTCTTTATATTTCTCAGGCCTTCATAGCATTGCTTCAACTTGCACTTGTCATCCACTTTTCAGCTGTCGTAACTGATAATGGTGCAAGACTGTTGTGGACCAGTATGGAGCAAGGCAGCCCTCCTTTGGGAACTGTTGGTGAGATTTGAAACCCTGCTAAGCTTGTTAAAGCTTGTTAGAACATCAACAGTAAACAAGAACTTCTGGATGATTATACCATTTGACCTTGCATTTTGTCTTGGTTTAAGGCTGAAGGAGCCACCATCAGTTTTATAGGGAAGAAGATGTGTTTTCTGTCAGAGCCTGAAAAAGCTGAGGCAAGGAACATGAGCGTGAAACAAGTAGATGCTAAGTATAAAGCCCTGTGTGAGTCCACTCGTGGCAAGGAATTTCTTTACGTATTTTCTGTCACACAGGCTTTGAGTCATTATGAAAAGAGAAAATAAGGTTGCAGAGTCTATGAGGATGGGATAGTCTGCTGAGGGTCTTGGAGACCTACTCTGCTGACAAGGTCATTCTCTACTCGAATCAAGTCTTGATGCTAGCACTACTTTCAAGATTTTTTCTGAATTGGCCTGGGTATGGATGTCGTATCAGTGATACCGCAGCCAGCTGGAACCTTTTTAAAATAAAGATATAGGGGTTATCAAAGCAGTAACTGCATGCAGAACATCCAGTGTCCCTTCCTTCAGTACTTTAGAGTAGCTTCATGAAACAGCTTCTTACAGAAGAAGTTTGTTTTAAAATATGCATCGAGAACGTCCTGGTTTTCGCTCTTATGCTCCCGTCTGACACTTTCCTGTGCCTTTGCTGCCTGTGGCTGTTTTACACAACCTGTTGTATGACAGAGGTGATGTGTGATTTCATTTGGAGTGGATGAGTGAGGTAAGTGTTATTGACTCTCTTGAATACTGTCAGTCACTGCATACAGAAAGGTGTTCCAGTGCCTAAATCCTGAATTTTGTCTTTCCTTTTCTTTTTTTTTTTTTCCTCTCCTTAGGGCTCCTGCATGGATGGTATAATTTCTTAAGACTTGTTTATATTCTCAATAAGCATATTGAGTATTTAGCAACGTTCTTAGAAGTTGAAAAGAATTTACATACTGAGATCTCTGCCCTGTGGCATCTTCTGGTGAACTCTATTCCCATTCTGCACTGTACTGAAGCCTACTTTCAGGAAGATCACATTTGATATCGTTTTGAATTGAGCATGAGAAGAATACTCCTTTTGTTCTTCTCTTCTTGAATAAGCATTTTGCAGGGTTGTTGGATTAGGAAATTCTGGTATTTTTTACAACCTAGTGATCAAAGCCTTCAGCAGCCATTTGGAAATACGCAATTGCATACAGAACAGATGTATAGAATTTGCCATTGTTGATAGACAAGTGTATCTCTTGATGAAGAAAGACGCTTTTGTTATTTCTTAACTTTCTGGTGAGAACCTTTCAATGTCAGAATCATGAAGGTCCTTAGAAGTAGATTCAGTTTGATTCTTAATTAGAATCTGTCATGCAATTCTCTTTAAAAAGCTGAGTTATTTTTACTGTCCCCATCTACTCTATTCTGCATGTTTTATCCATAAATTGAATGAAGAGGTCTGATGGTGTAAGTTGCCCACTTTTTACCTGTCACACACTATAGGGACTTTTCCCTCAAAACTTACTATTACCAAGCTACGTCCATTCGGAAGGAATGGGTGGAAGGAGAGAGATGGAGTAAAAGCGCCTTAGAGTGAAAACTTCACAATGGATTTCCTAGTCTTAAAACTGAACAAAATTATGTTTATAGATGGCGAGAGTCTTTTAGTAACTATTGCTATCTCCAGTACAGCAAAGAACTTTAGAGGCTTTATTAAGCTAAACTGCAAGAGAGTAGGTCAAATTCAGCATTGACAAATGCGAAGTAACCTACTCAGGAAAGAATAATTAATTTTACACCCATGTCACAGGATTCTAAGTGGAATTGTATCAGAACAATTGCATACATTAGAGTATGGTGTGGACATTGTGGAAAGCAAACAGAATTTTAAAACACAAGTAATAAGGAACACTATAGAAGGCTACATTGCTATTGTTTTATTGGTAGAGCTTGACTTGAAATTCTGGAGGCAGTTCTTATTATTCTGCATAAAACCATACCGGAAGGGTCTTAATGGCATGTGTAGAAATGTTAAAGAGGACAGGAAAACTAGCTTAACAACAGACTGAACTTGGCTTTGAAAAGATAAATAAAGTGAAACCTCATAGAAGAACTTGAGTGCTTTGTGTCAAAGAAGTGGAAAGGCAAGCAGAGTACAGGAATGGGGGATACTTGGTGAAATGATGGTGTCGTGGGTTAGGGCTGGGCCGGCC
>NW_009714781.1:0-254 GCF_000703405.1 Apaloderma vittatum
TCTTCCCGAGCATCACCTCCCGCTCGGCGTGGAGCTCAACCCCGGAGCCGCGACGGCATCCGGAGAAACCATCTCTGGGAGCCTTCCTCCCCTGCAGCAGCATCCCCGCCAGCACAAGGAGCCTTTTCCACGGATGAGTAATTCTTCCCAATTTGGGGGCTCCTTCCTGGGCTGGAACAACCCCGAGCTCGCCCGCTTTTTTTTTTTTTTTCCACCTGCCAATCCCCGGCAGAAAATTCCCCCTTTCCTCGGGG
>NW_009714781.1:342-661 GCF_000703405.1 Apaloderma vittatum
CAAAACACTTTGAGTCATTTCTTTTTCTCTCTCTCTCTCTCTCCTCGCGCGCTGCCTTTTCCCCCACAAGGATGAAGCTTGCGCGGGTTTGGGTTGTTTTAGAGGGGGTGAAAAAAATTTTAAAAAAATTTTAAAAAATTAACTGGTGGCGGGGGGGAAGGCAGGGAGCAGCCCTGCGTGCAGCCCACACGCAGGGTAACTCGGAGTGCTGTTTATGTAAGCTGCTCATGTTCTGCTGAGCTGCAGCGAGAGCTGTTGTCGATTCAGAGGAAAACCCACGTCTGCCCACGTAGGATCTCCCGAGCAGGGTTGTGTAACG
>NW_009714781.1:704-1394 GCF_000703405.1 Apaloderma vittatum
TTCTCTTGGAGAGCTGGGGGGGGTTTAAAGCTCTCTCTAAAAGTCCGTCTGCTCCGAAGGTGACGGGAGGCAGCTCGGTGCCTGCTGTGTCTCCCGAGGGGTTCAGGGCAGCGGCGAGCATCCGAAACCGTAACCGAGTCAACTTCCAGCATCTCTTTTTCTCAGGGTTTTGCGAGCGAAGGGGCTTTTTCTGGCCGGTGCTGTGCTCAAGGGGAAGGTTTGATTCCCCCGGAGGCCCTCGATAAAAAAAACCGGGGGTGCCGGCCCCCGAGCTGGACGGACCGAGAAAAGCCACATTTGTCACCGTCACCGGTGGGTTTGCACCCACAGCCTTAATATCCAGGGTGTTTGCATCCTACAAAACGTCTCCGCGTCCCCCTGCACGGGGGAGGGGGCCAGCATTATCATTTTAATGGCTCTTTACATAAATAGGGAAGAATGAGAAGAGCTGGTGGCTTGCGCCGCTGAGAAAACCCCATCTCGGGGATCGGATCGGAGTTCTTCGCGGCGTTTACGTTTTTATCCGTATTTATTCATGCAGAACGGAGGCGCCGAGCGAGTCGCCCTGCCACGGGGCTGCTGGGTGCACTGTTATACATAAGAATGCACCTTCATTTACATCCTCACCGCTTCCCCACCATCCAGCGACGGGTGGGTTATTTTTATTCCTTGTGCGCATTTTTTTTTTTT
>NW_009714781.1:1443-2667 GCF_000703405.1 Apaloderma vittatum
CCGCCCCGTAAGGCCCCTTTGTTTTTTTTTTTACATCTATTAAAATTTCCCTTCCTGAATTTTTATAAGCAATAGAAATGAGGCACATGAGTGAGCTCCAGCGGAGAGGGGAGGCGAGGCCCGGGGCTGAGGGGGAGGAATGTGTTTTGGGGCAAAGAGTAAGTTTATAACTATTTTTCTCTTAACCAGAGCAGTTAGCTGCACTGGAAGCCATTCATCTTCTGATTTAATAACTCATTCTCCCTGCACGGAGATGGGGTATTATGTTCCTGGGTATTGCTATCAAGTATCAAAGCCGAACCAGCATTTTCTAATGAAATACGTTTTCATTGTAGTTGAAATAACCGCTTTCTATTTTTTTTATTTAAAAAAAAAATAACCTGCTCTTTGCTTTTTCCTTTTATTTTGGGAACTG
Source organism: Apaloderma vittatum (assembly GCF_000703405.1). Taxonomy (NCBI): domain Eukaryota; kingdom Metazoa; phylum Chordata; class Aves; order Trogoniformes; family Trogonidae; genus Apaloderma; species Apaloderma vittatum. The sequence continues at coordinate 1,859 of NW_009714781.1, forward strand.
GAGCTCTCTTCTCCCCACTCTTTCTAGCCTGACATTTATTTATTCCCCTTCCCAAGTGACCGTTTCCCCTGTCCTGGAGGGTGCTTGTGTGATGGGACAAGTGCCGCTGTTTCCCTCAGGCTGCCCCAAACCAAATATAGAAATCAGATAATACAGGATTTATATCATATTTTGCATTAGGGGTCTGCCCTGCTGTGGAGGGTGATGCACAATCAGGGTGCTGGGGGGGGGCACCATCAGCTCAGGGGCTTTTTGGTGACCATTTCACCCTCGGTTGACCCTTTATGAGCAGCGACTCGTCCCCTGGAGTAAATGTTTCACCCCTGTGGGGTGTGTTGAGTTTGCAAGGCCTCAAGGAAGGGTCAGGGCAGGCAGGTCGCGGCTCCTCGGGTGCTTTCGTGGCCGCGGTGGGTATTCTGGGAGCAGAGGGAGCTCTCGGCTCGCGCGTCCTGCTCGCCGGGATTAACATCCTTAAACAAAACTTCTCCCTTTCATGTTCTTCTTGCCTGACGGTCTCTTAACTAATCATTTGATCTCAGCATCTCCGCTCGGAGCAAGATCAGGAATTAATGGGAAGGAGGAATTAAGGAGCGGATCAAAGTGGCCGCGTCGCGGGCTGCGAGGGGGACTCGGGGACAGCTGGGGGACAGCGACTCTCTGGTCTCTCGGTCCGGCACACCCCGTTTCTGCAGCGCAGCCCCCGCTTGTAGGGTCTTTGCATCACCCCTCGCGCCAGGCCTGGGGCTCGTCGCCGTCTCCCAAGGTTTTCCCACGTTCGAGGATGCTGCAGGCAGCCGCGCTCCCCGCAG
>NW_009714781.1:3364-3650 GCF_000703405.1 Apaloderma vittatum
AAGTGCTGGGAGCTTCAGCCTTGCCAGCCTGGCATCTTTCCCCATTTAAAAGAGAAGGAAAGCTTGGAAAAGAGCGTTTTTGCCACTTTGTGGTCTTCTTTTGCTGGAACATCAGCCCGGGTGCCGCTGTTCGGTGCTGATGCTCCTGGAGCACCAAGCTGCTCGATCCCCTGCAGTGACCACAGCCTTCTTGGTTTTCCCAGCAAAAATCCAGGCGTGGGGAGAGGGATTCCTGCAGGCAGACGAGGGTGGGGGATTCCCACACTTCCCAGACGATGCGGCCGTG
>NW_009714781.1:3663-10519 GCF_000703405.1 Apaloderma vittatum
CGCCCGGCCCCCCCCGGGCCAGCCGGCAGTGGCTGTGCCGAGAGTTTGGATGCCACCTTTCCAGGAAAATGCTTTATCAAACCTCAGCCTCGAGTCTTTTAATTATCTGCATCCAAGGTATAAATTGCACAAGGGCTGTTCTCGGCGAGGGCCTGAGGCCACGAGGCAGAGCTGCGGCCGAGGTGTTGGGCAAAAGGCTCCTGCCCCTCTCTTTTGCACACCCAGCTGCGTTTCAGCACACACACATGCACTGGTATGTGAAAAACTAAAAAAAAAATCTCCTCCAGGAGGGAAATGTGCAATTAAAATACCACCACCACACACGCACACAAAAAAAAATAAAGCCAAACCCGTGGCAGTCTCCAAACAGTGAATTAAATAAGGATGAAAGGCAAATGCTAGCTCTGGCAAAACCCTAGGAAAGGAGCCATCAGCTATCCGCATCGTCCTGGGATTTCAAACCACGCCAATGAAATTTGGCCGCTTCATTTCATTCACTGTCAATCAGCGTCGCTGCTACTGATGCTTCCTCCTCTTTTTATATCCCCCGTTTCTTTTGGCGATGCCCAGAGCTCAGTTGTATCCCAGCCAGGCAGCCCTCATCACCAGGCGATTAAATCATCGTAAAAAAAAAAAAAAGAAAAAAAAAAGAAAAAGGAGAGACGTCGCTTCTCAGACATAATAGTAAAAAGGGGGCGGCGAGGAGGGGGGACAGGACGACGGCTCCGGGTCTATTTCTGCTCTGATGTGTCCTGGCGCCGATGGTGCACGTTCTGAGCCGCCGCGCGATGCCGAGCCGGCGATTCACCTGCCGCGAGGGGCAAAATGTGGTGGGCAGAGAGGGCTTTTCTTTCCGTGCTGAGATTCTGCGAGACCCCAAAGCCACCAGTCCTGCTGGACCCTGCCCTGCTGCAGCTTCACTGGGCTCCTGTGAGCTTCGTCCCTGCACGGGGCTGGCGGGATTTCGGTTAACGTGGTGCCTGGTCCCCAAGCATCCCAGCATCTGAGCATCCCGACCCCAGAGCATCCTTGCTTCCAAGCATCCCAGACCTCCCTCAAGCATCCCTGCCCCTGAGCATCCCCGCCCCTGTGCCTTTTTTTTGGGGAGGGCAGCTGCCACACAGCCTTTAAAATCTAGGGCTTCAATAAGGGAGTTTTCAGGCTGTAAAGAGGCCTCGGAGAGAGGGGAAATAATTGCGCAACTGGGGATTGTTGGTTCGTGGAGTGTTTCCTGCCCTGGAAACGCTTGTTCCTAGGATAAAACTGAGCGACGAGGGTAGGGCTGCGTTAAGGGAGGTGTGCCTAACAGCCTGGCCCTGGGGACATCCCACCGGTGGGCTGTGACCATCCCCGAACCCCCTTTTTTTGTGCAAAATTTGCAGCACTGACGTGACTGGTTTTGCACCGAGCATGGGTACGTGCCGTGCTGCTGTGTGCAGGAGCTTTCATCCAAGTCCTGGGCTGTTGGAAACATCCAACAGGTTGCTTGTATTTATTTTGACGGTTTTAGAGTTGAACAGGGCGCTCTAGGAAATCCCTCCCAGCCCGTGACGTCCCTGGGGTTGCTTCTGCCTCCTTGGCTTGGGGGGGACTCCGCACCTGGCTCTGCCCTCGGAGCAGCCCGAGTGGCAAAGCTGGGCTCAAATCCCAGCTTTTCCCACGCAGCAAAGAACCCCACAGCCTCAGGGTGTGGGGCAAAACCTGCCGTCCCACTGGACCGTCCCCGAGCGGTGGAGTGCGATGGGGTTTTTGGGGTTGTCTGGCTGGGGAATATCATTAAAAGTAAGTTGTGGCCGCCGAGCGGGGCAGCAAAGGGCTGGGCCAGCGACTGCTTTTTAATTTCAGAAATGTCACTGAGTCACGAATGACTCATAATTATAATGGGAGACATTTCCAACCCCGGTGCATGACTCGGAGACGTCTTCCAGGGATATTAGAGCTGTTTGTAAAAGCCAGAGGCCTTGCCCTGGCGCTCTCCCCCACTCCCCAGCTGGTCTGTGTGTGTGTTTGTGTGTCCCCCCGCTTGCCAAGGTGACAACCCGTCCTCGCCGGGCTGAGGATGCTCGTGGGTCGAGCATTAACGCTCCCCATCAGGCAGCAGGTGTCTATTAAAGTGACGCCCGTCACCGCTGCGTCTGGCCTGCCCTTGACTCGGGGCTGCCCCTGCAGACAGCTCCGTGGCGCTGGTGTCACCTCCCCGGGCGGGGGGGCAGGCAGAGGGGCCCCAGGCTGGCCCCTCGGTTATCGGAGCATCCTCTGGGTTATCCGAGCATCCTCTGGATTATCGGAGCATCCTCTGGGTTATCGGAGCATCCTCTGGGTTATCCGAGCATCCTCTGGATTATCGGAGCATCCTCTGGGTTATCGGAGCATCCTCTGGGTTATCCGAGCATCCTCTGGATTATCGGAGCATCCTCTGGGTTATCGGAGCATCCTCTGGGTTATCCGAGCATCCTCTGGATTATCGGAGCATCCTCTGGGTTATCCGAGCATCCTCTGGGTTATCCGAGCATCCTCTGGATTATTGGAGCATCCTCTGGGTTATTGGAGCATCCTCTGGGTTATGCCTTGCTCTGGTTTTCTTTTTCCTCCTCTTCCCAAATAGAAAAATTGTCCTTCCCCTTCCCAGTTGGGATGGGATCCGTGGTGGGGTCCCCATGCTGGTGGGGGGCACCCAGGGGCAATGGTCCCCCTCAGAGATCCTTCAGCACCCGCCTCTTCCCACGGCTCGCCTTAGCCCAGCACTGTGCCTCCAGACCTAATTAATTAAGCAGAGGTATAAACTAAATTAGGGAGGCATTTGATCCAGTCAGACCAGTTCCGAGCTCCCGGGGTGACTGGTGTGGGTCCGTGCCAGCATCGTCCCCGGTGCGATGCCCGTGAGCCGGGCTCGGGGAGCTGTGCGCTTCCCTCCTTGCTGGAAATACTTTCTCACCAAATAGCATTAAATATTCCTGAGCTGTGAACATCTTGGACTGATTTTATTTTCCATAAATAAACTTGTTGGGAGATATTTGGAGATGGGCCTAAGCTGCAGAGCTTGGACCGGCTCCCAAATCTTGCTGCTGTTTGGGCTCGAGGGGTTGGTTCAGGATTGTTTCGAGCTTTATTTCGGTTTTTAAGGGTTTGAGATGAAATAGCTGCCCTCAAAGGGGGCTCTCTCAGTGCTTCCCCAAGCTCCCCGCAAAGGGCTGCTGGTGAGCAGAGAGGGGCTAATGGGCATCCCCTTGAGCACGGGCTATAGGTTTTTATCTATAGGGGCTGGGGTTTTCAGGAGTGGCTCCTGGGTTTGGATGCTGGATGTGCCTGTAAGAGGTACCAAACCCTCGTTTCTTGGGCTGGGAGCACGGATACTCGATGTTTTATGCAGCCACCGGTACGGGGTGCAAACCCTTGGAGGTGCCCGATGATATCGTCTCTCTGGAAGCGGGTTGCTGCCCGACGATGTCGTCTCTCTGGAAGCAGGTTGCTTTCCAGACTGGGTGAAGGGAAAGGGAAAAAAAAGAAAAAAGAAAAAATATCGATTCTGTTTATTTATTTTTAAACGGGGGAAATTAAGTAGGAGAGCTGCAAGGCTGTGTTTGCAAACCTACGCGGCGCATCCCGGGGCGGCCGGCTCCGCGGGGCGAGGGGGTGAGGATTTCGTTCCCTTCGCTCACCCGCGGGTTCGAGCGCTGTCTGCTCGTCTAACGTGTGCCTGATTAATTGTGACAAGTACAGGATTGCTCTTTTGGTGAGCACACATGCTCCCCGAACCCCTCACGGTCCCTCACCCTCGCCTCCCCTTCTTTTCGCTCCATTCTCAGGTGGATGCCGAGCGTGGCCATGGGAAGAGGGGTCTAATCCGACCCATAAACTCTGTCACATCCTCATTAATTTGGCCATGTCTCCCTTGGTAGCCTAAGGGGACCGTCACATTTTTAACGAGGCTCCGAGGCCGTCACAGCGACAGCTTCATTTTGACAGCTGCGATGATGGCAAAGGTGCAGCGTCAGGTTTTGCAGCGAGTTTCCCACCGACGCCGCGGGGTCGGCACCGGCATCACGGCGTGGGGCACGTCCGACCCCTTGGGAGAGCTCAACACGAGCCACTTGGGGCCAATTCTCCTTTTTCCCCCCATCTTGCATTATCCCTAAATTGAACTATTTTATAACGTAACCCCATGGTCCCCTTCCCAAGGAATATTCCCCGCCGGGGGGGGTCAGAGGCTGCATCCACGAGCGGTTTTGTTGCTGTTTTATGCCAGGGCAGCGGCTGATCCGGAGGGATCTCGCTGCATCCCGGGAGCTCTTCTTGCCTATTCTAATGCAAATGCGCATTAGCTGATAATCTGAACGTGGAGTGGATTATTTCACCCCCAGATGAGCCTCTGTAAGGCAAATTTTTTAAATTTTTTTCCGGCGTGTCAAGCTGAAAGAAAAAAAAAACACCACCACAAAGAAACCCACCTCGGAATTACGTTTTATCGCCAGGAATCTGTGCTGCAAGCGAGCTTCTCTCGCACGCCCTAAAATAAATGAAGAAATACGACCTAGTGACACCCTCTAACAGCTTTATCGCGTACGCGCGCTAATTGCATCGGCAAACATTTGTATTGCAACTAAAGCAGAGAGGCAAGAAACCACGAGAAATCAATTAAAAGAGGATCCTGGCCGCGGAAGCGCCGTCGTGTCCTCCTGCCCACCCTGCTCAGATGCACTAACACCCAACTCTCCTTCTTCATCCTATCTCCTGCCCTTAAAACCAGCACAGCAGGGCTCAATCCCCGCCAGGTGGGGCTGAGCAGGGTGTTGGTTTTCCCTTTCTAAATTTCCTGAAGGCTGGAGCATCGCTGCCGCCTTCCCCGAGACCCTTGGTCACCCCAGGACTGGTTTTGGTTTTTTTTTTCTCTCTCCATCACCCCAAATAATAAAAGTTTGGCTGCAAGATGCCACCACCCCCCAGACCCGAGCCACCTTCCAGCCCCTCAAAAGACCCTTTGCCAACGGAGACGTGTTTGGCCGCCGCGGAAAAAGGAGCCAAACCCCACCAAAACAAACCCTTCCCTTTGCACGTGCGGCTCTTTCCCCCGGGAGAGCCTGGAAAGAGAGACTGAAGCGCACGTGACAGATGTTAATCGCGTCGTTTAATGCGCTCCTGGAAGGCTCTTGGATACGAGGGCTGGGTAAGAACCCGCATGGAGGAGAAGAGACTATTGTCTCTTGTTTCCTCTGGCACCCACGGAGGAAGAGATAACCCCAACATGCACCATTCACCCCAGTTTTTGCATGAAAGTGCAAACCACAGCTCTTAAATCAGGGTTTTTTTTAATATATCTGTGGTCAATACTCCCATTTCAGCACAAATTAATTGAAAAAGCAACATAAAAAGCTTTTTTTGTGCGTTGCCCGCAGCTCCCCAAAGGGCTTTTTGGTGTTGGGGGGATACGGGAGAGGAGAGAATCATCACCTGATTCACACCCGAGCATCCCCAGGCCTGGGAAATAATGAAAAATCAGCAAATATCGGTGGGAAAAGGGTTATTTGCCGCGTGTTTCCCAGGCAGAAGCTGCAGCCCAGCTGATTGAATTCCTCCCTGGGTGACCCGGGAGGGTAATTGCGGCGAAGGGGAGCCAGGGCGGGTGGAAAATCTGCACCTCCGGCCAGCGCCCGCCCCGGGAAGAAATTGCATCGAGGTGACTAAAGGTCCATCCAAAGCAGCCAAACTTATTGACTAATAGATTTCTTAGTCATGAAGTCCCCGCGCTCCGCAGGTACCGAAATCAAAGCAATTATGGGTTTAAACGAAGCTGGAATCCGCGGGCGCAGGAAACGCTGGTTTTAGCGTAAGATTGGCCAGAGGTGACCGACCTGCGAAGCCGCCGGTAATGAAAGCTCTTCACAGCTTGCCGTGGTCTCACCGCCCGGTAATTGCTGCGGGTTGTGTAAATGATGCACCGTTCCTTTGCCCAGGACTCATTTAAGCCTCCCATTTTTTGGCTTTTTTTTTTTTTTTTGAATGGATTTTACAAAGGTGTTGCTTTCAACGTTTTCCCACCTGGGAGTATTTAAAATATTATTGAAAGCTTTCAACCGGTATCGATTAACGAAGCGATTGGGAGCCTCAGGGAGAAGGTTTTGTGGCGTGTCTGTGAGCTGGAGACAAATGGAGTGTGACACGGGCGCTCGGCGCTCCCGGTCGGGCGATGTCGATGCGATTTGCGTTCTGTTCAGCGTGACAAGATGGATAGATTAGAATGGAACGTACGTTAGGAAATTAAAAAAAAAATAAATTTGGACGGGAATAAAAATCTTATGAACTCCCCAATGAAAACCACCTCCGAGGGAGACAGTTGGCTTCTCTTCTTCGTTTATTATTAAATATTTTGCTAGGGAGGGAAGTTCTGAGCTGAGCATCTTTTCTCTCCTGTTCCTGGCACGAGCGGGTGGCGGGGAGGGTGATTTCTCAGCCCTTTCTGGGCGTAGATCAACAGGTGGTGAGAAATTCAAAATACTGGGGGGCACACGGATGCACCACGGGACAAAGCTGCTCCTGAAATGTTTGATTTTTATTTTTTTTCCCCCGGAAAGCAGAGGCGAGCTCTCCTTCCCTCCCAACCCTTGCAATCTCGGCGGCCAGCCCTCGCTCCCGAGGGGCTCGGGGATTAATTTCTTGCCGTGACCTTGGGGGCCGCTGCGGCGTGACCCCGACGCTGGCGGGGAGGCGAGGTCGCGGCGAAGGAGCAAGAGGGGACCGGCAGCAAATGATAAAAACCTCGGGGCACTTCGGAGTTTGAACAATACGGAAATGGCATTTCCAGTTAACTTAATCACCGCGCCGGCTCCGGCTGAATATAAGCGCCGAGATTCAATTACCG
>NW_009714782.1:0-474 GCF_000703405.1 Apaloderma vittatum
AAGCTTCATAGATCTGTAATTTAATATGGTATAAAGTTATCATTTTATGCAGAAAGAAATACTGCTTCTCACAGCTACACCAGAGGAATGAATTGAAAAAGCTGATGGGAGTGAGGGCTGGAGGGAGCTCTGGAAACCTTTTGCGGTGAAAGAAGGGGCAGCTTCCAGTGGGTCCCAGTTAGAGCTCGGCTGCAGGAGCGTGAGTCCAGGCACCCAGCACATCGCCATGGGGCTCAGGCGGGCAGGCAGTGGGTGCACAATCTGCCCACCCTGCCCCGACAGCCCAGGGGCCCATGGGCACTGAGGATGCTCTGCTCCCCTCATCCTGCGGGCTAAAAACAAACCTCTGTCTTGGAAAAAGAAACTTTAAACGTCAACCACCCGTATTGTAATCATTCTTTACTTAAAATGTGATTTTTGCCCCTTTTCCTTCCCCCCCTTCTATTTTCCTTTCCTTTCCTTTCCTTTCCTTTC
>NW_009714783.1:0-3053 GCF_000703405.1 Apaloderma vittatum
CCAGGGAGGGGGTTGAGTCGCCGTCCCCGGAGGTGTTTCAGAGACGGGGAGATGTTGCACTGAAGGACAAGGGTGCTGATAGGGGTAGGAAAAGGTTGGTCTCAGTCCTGAAGGTCTCTTCCAGCCGAAACTGTTCTAGGATTCTATCGCATGCTGGAAGCACAAGCCTTTTTTTTTGGTAAGTTATGTCACAGCACCAAGAGTGAAAAACAGGTCGGCAGCCTGTGGACCTTCCAAAGAAAGTCTGTGTGTGGACAATAAGAATAGCGAGCAGCCACTTTGCCACCCAAGGTGATTCTGCAAATGCAAATCAGTAATCAGAGAGCTTACCCCACAGCTGTCATTTTCATTAGGAAGAGCAACAACCTCTGAGGGTAATAAATCTGGCACCTTGCAGGCAGCCAACATTCCTCCTCTGCTTTCAAGCTTGTCCCCTGGGCAACTGATGACAATGGAACGGTGAGCGTGTCCCAGCGTGGCTGGGAACCAAAAGTGCAGGCAGCTCAAACCGAGCGCTCGCTGTTGACAGAAAGGCCATTCAGGGATGCCAGGCAATGCAAAAAAATACACATCATCCTCTGTCCCGTAGCTTGGGCAAAGCAGCAGAGAAAACCTGCAAATCCTCAAGGTGCCGGAAGAACGCAGAGCAAAAATATACGAAACACTCGATGAGCCACAAAACTTCAGTGCTGCTGCTGCCCCAAGGTTCTCAGGTGAGAAAGGGGCAGGAAAAAGATGCTGGAGCAGGACAGGAAATGACAGAAAGAAGAGAATTGGGAATTTGGGACACAAGTCCTTGGAAACGACCTGAACTTAAGGTGGACAGACAGAGAAGTACACCCGGGACAAGGGCATTCAGGGTTGTACCAGCAAGGTTTTGGTAGCAGGGGGGCTGCAGGGGTGACTTCTGTGACAAGCAGCTCCCCTGTGTCTGACAGAGCCAGTTCCAGTCACCTGCAAGAGGGACCTGCTCGTGGCCCTCTAGTCTCAGCTTGCTCCAGCACAAGGGAACCCTGTTAATGCAGACGCGGCTTTGCTGCCAACCATCAACGCTGCCCAGGACTGGACAGCAGCGAAAAATCTCCCAGCCTACCTCCCCAAAACCAACTTCGTGCTGCATCTTCCTGGCATCTGCAAAGCCAACACGAGCGGAGCCGCTCGGCGCAGCGCTGCCTACGCAGCAAAGGAGCAAATCAGCGGATGTTTTTTTTCATGAAATAGCCCAAAACTGAAGCAGGGGAGAGGGTGGAAGGCAAGAAACACTTGCCTTGTTGTCTAGCAGGGCAGCCCAGCAGCTCTTGGCACAGAAGCGCGGGTGGGTATGGGGTGAGCAGTGCCACGGAGTGATTTGGGGAGGGGGCAGTAATCAACCGAGAGCAGCGTTTTGTTGTGTGACAGGAGAGGTGCCAACCAGAGGATTAGTGACGGTGCTGAAAGAGCTGGTATTGCCAGAGGCTGAAGCAGAGCGGGGGTAAAAATAGCGCTTCCCGGGAATGTAAGTGGGTACCACAGTATCCAGTGACAACAAACCTGCTAAAAGCAAGTGCCTTACTCACAGCTGAGCTCATTACACGGAGTTGCTAACATAGTAACGGTCAGTTCTGTGCACATTGCAAACGGGCCACTGAGAGGAAAAGCTGGTATTTTTCAAATGCATTTATTTATTCTGCTGTCGGAATTAATCCTCAGAAAGGCGCCGTCGCTTCTGAGCAGACACTAGACGAGGGGTGGGTTGCTAAATGCTGTTTTCAACCCAGAAATATAAAAAAATCCCTAGAGCAGCACTGCTGTTCTCCACCACTGACAGTAGATTACGTACAGGCACAGCACCAACCTTCATTTGCTAAATAAATCAACGCCATGCTGGAAAACAGCATTCGCTTTTCTCAAGGAGCAACTTGGTTCATTCAGGTTCCTTGCATATTGTGTATTAATTCTGAAGTGACAGCAACTAGAGGTAAAAATGACCTATTAGTACACCGTACCTACTGTCAGCCCACAAACCATCATTTTTAAAGAATACTGAAATTATTCAGATGTAGAAAGAGCTGGTGAAGTGCATTTGAAAGAAAAGGAAAAGACACGAAACTAAACCAACCTTCTCTTTGAGGGACTGTGCTAGAGGCTGAGTAAATTACAGAACAAGGAGATTAGAGAGATATTTAGGCTTATCTAGGAGTAACGCTACTCAAATCAAAGCTTTTCAGCATCTTCCTATGCCAGCAGAGGGAAAAAAAATTAAAAGCAGCTTCCCCTTTTCGCCGCCGGTTTTGTCACATCGATGTTATGACTCCGCGTGTTTGTAGCTTAACACACAAACCCCAAAATAACCCGGGAAGACACAAAGAGAATCAGACATTAGGCAGCAACTTCCGCTGAGAAATTCTGTGGCGGTTGGACCAGACGCTCGGGCACAAACAGCAACAGGAGGTACGCGGTGCCCTGATGTAACTACATCCCCCTGCGGTCACCAACTCAGTGCTAATGGCGCTCCGTCAACAAAGTCAAAAATCCCAAATTATTGTCAATAACAGAAAAATGAGTATTATTTAGTGACTTTTATCTGCTTTGAAAGGTTTTTTTTTGGTTTTTTTTTTGTTGTGGTGGGTTTTTTTTCTTTCTATCCCAGGCAACTGGAGATAAAAAGAGGAGAATTAGCCAGGACTCTTTTTGTTCAAGAATCAGTGGAAGCTGACCACAGCTTCCTCATATCACAGCCAAGTGCTTGACCAAGACACGGGTGATGCCAGATTCAAAAAATCCGACTTCTTAGACTGCCGCAGTTTCAGACATTTCTTCATGTATTAGCACTTGACTTTCATACATGTGAAAAAAGGACGGCAGTTCTTTAAAAGACTGGGGATAGAAAAGCAGAATGAACTCATTTCGGAGCTGACAAGCTAGTATTTCCTTCAGGAATGAGGTTCCCATCGAAGCAGCCTGTCAGTGAGTATTCTGCACGCTGCATTTGGTTTCGGCAAGCGAGGAAGAGGGTGCAGAAGGCATCTCTCTTGCAACCTTTTAAGCTGTCACCTCCCACAAGCGTGGGAACG
>NW_009714784.1:0-11781 GCF_000703405.1 Apaloderma vittatum
AACTCTCTGACTTCTTCCCTTCAACCAATTCTGTGGAATTTTTCATAGCATTTCTCTCATGTAGACCCACCAAACCAATGCTGTGGTCTTTGAGCTTCCTGTGTGAGTTCCCTGGATAATCTGTTGAACCATCCGGTTCAGCTCTTTCTCAAGTGTTTTCTGCAGCCAACCACCTCTTGGCAGGCACGCTGGTCCTTTGGCTATTTGGACATTCTGCTTCATAATGGAGTTCACTCAGGTTTTGCATCCATCCTGAATGAGAAGTAGTTGTTTTAGCCACTAGCTTCAAAGGGGGTATAGTTCAGTCCATAACAAGTGCAAGACAAACTGCTTATGGACGCAGACAGAGAATTTGTGTGCATTAACGGGAGAACAGTTTGTTGCCTGAAATACAGGGTACTTTTTGATAAGGCAGAAATAAGCAGACACTTTAATAAATGGCAGGTTTTGATTTAGAAAAACTGGCCACCTTTCAATGAGCATCACAAATTCCCTTTGCTTAGTTTGAATAAGTAGCACAAGGCCAATAACATCTGAGTTCACAAGGTTGTCAGTTTTAAACACAGCTCAAATCCCTGTGTTCTATAAATCAATATCATCCAGGAAAGTAGTATTGGCTTGTCCTCACTCTGGTCTGGCCTGACAAGAACTGATGTTACTGTACTTTTTTTTTTTCAAAACAGAATTAACCTGTGACGAAAAAAAACCATTTCTACTTAAGAAAAGGATCACTCTGTTGTCACTTCTCCTGAAAGGCTGTGTGCTGAAATAACAGCTAGAGTCCCTTTTCTCAATGGTGGTTGTTGATTCAGGTCGAGGGTAGTAAATGTATATATAGTAAGTTTTTCACTTGTGTCAACCCTCAAGTGTTAAGTGGGCCTTAAAAAAAAAAATCCCTGAGTGAGGCTGAGATTCCATTTTAAGCAGTCAGGGTGTCCCTTGGCAGGTGCTCTCTGTATGGTAAGGATTCAAACTGAATTGTCCCTGTGCAAGGAGTAGCTTCATTCTATAATTAAACCACGTTCTACTGAAGAAAAGGTAAGGCCAATCAGATCACATATTTTCTGACTATTTTACTTCTGTCAAAAAAAAAAAAAAAGCAAAATCTGTTCTGTGAGGTACTTGGTGAATGGTTTGGCCTTCTGATACGCAACACTAGGGCTGCAAATGTTTATAGCTCAGACTTTGCCTAGATGAATTTATGCCTACTGAGGAATGTGTTTGTAAAAACTGCTCTTTACCTACTTATTTTTGTTGTAGGGGACTATGGGCTACCACAGCCTTGGTATTTCCCTGTGCAGGAATCTTACTGGCTTGGCTCTGGAAACCCAAAAGTTGAGAAAGCAGCAACTGCTGATGGTAAGTTCTTTAAAAACTTTAGTGTTTAGAAATAACTTCAAAATCGCTGATCCTCTTAGAGATGACTACATAACATTTCCATTACCTGAGCTGCTGCAAAGGTTATAAACAGCCGAACACTGGGAATCTCAGCAGGTGCCTTTGAACTTGGAGCAGCCTGCTATTACTAGGCTGATGAGAGGTGAGTCACTGTTCCATCTGAGAGCCTTTAAAGCGTGGGTTAAGAAGCAAAATAAAACCCCCACTCTCTAACCAACATCTTTTGAGACATTCTTATTGCTTAACACAGCATTTGTGAAATGACTCAAAATCAAAGGCAATGTTGATCTTATTTACACAGAGGCTCCCCCATCTTTCTAAACCTGATTCTTTTCTGTCTAGTCTGAGACTAATTTAAGTCTGTTTACTTTGGGTGTGTAAGCAAGATCAAAATTTATGCTACCCTTGGACCAACTTGAAAAAACGCAGAAATCCCGCTTTTGCTGATTTTTTTTTTCTATACTTTGATACTGGAGTAGTTAAGAACAACACATGGGTAATTGTATTTAAACAGGAATTAATGCAGAATGATGATTAATGTCTGGAATAGAGGCTTGCTGAAGGTGGAATTTTGAAATCTGTCTCAAATTTACAAGGTAACTGAAACCAATGAAAATGACATATGAAGAAATAATTTATTTCAGTCTTCTCATAACCATCAGACAGACTGCTGCTGACAAGATGGTCTCATCTTGAGGTGATACCTATGAACCAAAGGGGAGCTAATTCTTTCTGTGAACATGCTAATAATATGTCACTGCTCACCTGTTTTGATCAGAAAGGAGAAGGTTGTAACATTGTTTTTTTGAAAAGGTTTTTGCCTTCTGGTGCGTTCTGAGCTAATGAACAGATCTTCCTTTAGACTTGCTCTGAGGCTGTTCAGAATGGTAGAGGCTTGTCTAGATATTATGGAGTCTGCTACCTGCTTCAGATTTGCAAATGCTGCCCATCACATTGGAACTTGACTGTATAGGAAGGAGAATGAAAGAGCCAAAGGAGGACTTGGAGAATGTTTATAGATTAAAGAAAGATTTCTGAAGATAAGGTGACAGCCACTACATCTCCTTGGCTTTGTGTGGGCATATCCTGCACCAGATATGGTGACTTTGAATATGTCAAATTTGGAGTACAGTTACTTACAGGATTTCAATGTTTTCTATTTATTTAGTTTAAGCCTAAAATTAACAGAAATTAAAACCTTTTTCTGATTATCTTAATGCTTCATAAGTTCTGTGTGTTCTTTAATACATTTCCAATACAAGGTAGACTCATGATTTCTCACTACCCAAACTGAATATTGTGAAAAGGCTTGCAAGCCCCAAAATACTCAGTTGCTCAGGCAGATCAGCAACAGAAAATTTCATACCTACTAATTTATTGCCAGGGGTTGGTGTGTTTTTGTGAGCTTTAACAGCATTTTTTACATTACTTAGAAAAAACATTTTACTTAAGTGAAGCCCAGAGTTTATTTCATAGGTGAGCTGATCTAACAGTTCACTGTTGAGGAAAAATGGGACAGTCTTTGCAGTGCCTTCCACAGCTGTCATATTTTTTGAGATAGTCACTGTGATCTGAATTGGCCTTATTTTTTGAGGATTGAACCGGAAATCCCTTTTGATCTAAATTATTCCATTATTATCTCAGCTGGCCTGAGTGTGCTCATACTTATTTCATCCTCTCTTCTACAAGATATTGCCTTGGGTTTTCTCACCTGGAAAGGTCTCTCTGATTAATGCCTTTGTAGGAAGCACATGATTCTAGCGTATTTGAAGAATTAAGATTTTTCAGTACCTTGGCTTACATGAACAACTGTAGAACTTTTCTCAACTCGTATCTTTCCTTCAACAATAACACTAAGCATTTTCTTAATTTATTGTATCTAGTTAATGTACTGGGAAGAAAACTGAATAAGAAATGTCAGATAACCTAAATGCACAGCTGAAAAATTAAGCTAAACTGGTAAATTATCTTGGTACTTTTAAAATTTACTTCTATCAGTCACTTTTGTACCCCCCACTTGGCTGTTTTAAGTGACACAGTAAATTTGTTTATGTTATTTGTTCACCAGGTAATTTTATACAGTTATTTGGGCTAAAAGGCTAAAATTTGTCATAGCGGGAAGTTATGGTGAAATTTCACAATAAAATTGAGGCCTAGGTTATCTAATACTACTTGCACTCTAGGCTGCCAGCTTGAATTTATGTTATGTAAACAGATCCTTCAGGGACTCCCTCTTCTTACATTGCTGTCCCCGTTATTGATTTTATGTGACTGTTTTCTTTCGTGGCAGCAAGGTCTAAGACCAAATTGGAAAGCCAGAAATTCTTGCACAAAAGTTTAACACCAACTCCCTCCTTCTCACCTGGAGATAGTCTCTTAATCTAAGTAGCAGTTTTGTAGTTTGCTTTTCATTTAGCATTTTCATTTTGTTTTTCTTGTTCTCACTCTGTAAGTGACTGTAGGTCTAGGAAATTTTTGTATGCCTTTCTCTTTATGGTGATGAATTTGGTTTAGACCTGCATTGATGAAATATAAAGCACATGCCTGATATGACTCAGAATCTTTTACTCTGAGTCTATATTTGCAAAATTGTTAGTCGACTTTCTTAAAGATTTGTTCCTGACAGTGTGAAGCAGATTTTAAACTAGATGGCTTCGAATGCTGCATTCCTAACTTGAATTTTAAAAAATTATGATTAATGCTCTTGGAGAGCTGAAGACTTAAAAGTACCTCCTTTTTCTCAAAGCACGTCTAGATATAAGATAAACTTAAATTTTTGTTAGTTAAATGTTGGTTACTTTTGGTTTATATAGAAAAAAGTCCAGAGTCAGAAGGATATGTGGATCAGAAGGCCATGGAAGGGGAAAAAAATGAAAGCACAACAAAGAAATCTGAAGAACCTGAAAAACCAGAAGAAAAGAGTGACAACCAGAGGGAAAAGGATGGTAAAAACAAACAATGTAAACACAAACGAGAAAAAGAACCCGGCGAGCAGGGGAAGCCTAAGACAGATGTCCAGGACAAAGATGAAATTAATAGTAAGGAGAGAGAGCAACCTGAGTACTTCTGAGATACTTTACTCATTGTACCTTACAGCACAACTAGATGTAGGGATGCTTTGAGTCAAACTACGGGAGCCCAGTAGGCTGCAGAGCGTAGCATGTGGCTGCCAGAGCTAAACTCAGAATGGGCCCTGACTCTCCCAGATACTCTCTTACTGATTTCTCTAGTTGACAGTCCCTTAGAATGTCTTAGCCACCTCGCATAAGAGAGCTCTGTAACTGTTTTATTGTGCGAATGTTTCTGTGGCAAGTTATCGTTCATGCTCAGGGTAGTCCTGGAGACACATACATTGACTTAGAATTAAACAGAGCCATGACTTCAATCAAAATGCTTATACTGGAAGAATATTCTTTCCTCCTCGCCCCTCCCCCCTCCTTTTTTTTCTTACTTATCTTTAGTGTGTTTTGCATCTATACGGGAAGGCTGGTTTCAAAGGGATTTATCTGAAGTGCTCTGTGTGTCTGTCTACAGCCTTTTCTGATGCTGACATTAACCACCACCTAAGAATTCCTGAATGACCTGCCTTGTTTTCAAGTCTCAGTGTCTTCTTTTGTGGAGAGCCAGAGGAGTTTTTTCTGTGTGATGCTTGGAGGAATGCATGTGGATTCCATAGCAAAAGTAACTGCTGCAGGCAGCTCTAAGCCGACTCTGACTCTCTTGAAAAGCTAGAGATAAAAGTGGGGTCATCAGAGCTCCTCACGTAGGCACTGAAAACGTGCATTCAGGGTGAATGGAAACAGGACAGGACTTCAAAAGAAAAAAGACAGGCAGGGGGCAAAGGTTATTTCAGCCAATCTTCTCCTCGTACTGCCTTATCTTTGTGGGGCTGTACTCGCCAGCTCCCAGGTTCCAGCTGCTCCATGGCCACAGAGGAATGGCTTTGCTTGTCACTGCACAAAACAGCCTGCCTTACCTTTCAGCCAGCCACACGGAGACTCGGAAACAGAGAAGCTAAGAGCAAACCTGGTTCAAAGACATTTCCAAAATGGCTTTGTGAAAGAGCTAGTGCTTCATGGAAGAGTAGTGGGATGGGAAATGGAGCTTAGTTCTACTAGCTTAACAGAGCAGGGCAGACACACTGTAAATCTGTCCTAATTTCTTCATACATTTTAAGCAGAACTTTCACCAAAGTACCATCCTCATCCCTCACAGATGTTGCCACATCTGAATAAGGACTTAAATGGCCCCAAAATAGCCTTGAGGGAATAGGATCAGAATGGAGAAATATAAATCACAAAAAAGGGAGCTCAACCCTCCACCAGCGATGCAAAGCAGATACTGGGAGAGATCCTCAGCGAACTTCCCTCAGAACTTGTCAGTGAGTCTTGCAGGCGAATACGAATTGAGCTTGTGATGCACATAACACCAAGATGATGCCTCGGGTGCCAGTATATGCATAACTGTCTGGCCAGACTTGGTGTGAACTTGTGTAAATACAGGGATGTTTGCATCTGGCACAGTAAGGTAAAAGAAAACTTAGATTCCTTCACAAAGCAGAAGAAAAATTTGTCATAAACATAATTTTATGTAAAATAAAGCTACCCTTTCTAGATTAATTATTTACACAGCTCTCATGTACAACACAACTGGAACTTTTTCCTGAGTATTGTTTATAATGACAGTCAGACAAGCCACTAGTTGAGGTGGGGCTGGTTTCACCCAGATAGTATTGGCTGCTTTCCACACAGGCCTGCTGGGTACTGAACGATTTAAGTAAACTGCAATTACAAAACAAGCCTCCCTACAAAGCCTTAAGCATTCTATGTAAACAAAAGTGGACAGGGTCTTTAGTTTAAATTTCTCAACTCCCATAATTCACATTGCCCAAGGGCTTAATTTACTTCAAAGGAAGTTTGTTTTGTCTAGAAGCTGATGCAATAAAACTGTCCTGATGGTACTATTTACAATAATGCATTTTTAATCCTGAGAGAAAGCCATCCCATGTAGTGCTCGTGTTAGGTACTGCCTAAATCTTGAGCTGGCCTCAGCAAGGGGGTAAATTTCACCTACCAGGATTAAAGGCAAATAAAGCATCATTGTAAAAGAATGCACAGCTGGGCAGATGATTTGAATGGCAGATTTCAGACCGGCTGGAAAAACAACCTGCTGCTTGTTTAATGTAATCTCTCAGCCTGTCTAAGTATCTACAGATAATAACCTCAAGTAATCTTGCTGCACAGTAGAAACAGAAAGCATGTGCAGCTTCACCTGATCCAATAAGTTACCTGTCCATAGACTATTACAGTTCTGGGCTCTACCTCTCATTGATACGTGGGTGCATATAAATAAATCATGCTGCAGTTAGAAATTTTGCCTCTGTTTGGTACTGGTGTGACTGGAGAATCTGGCCCTGGGACACGATGCTGTATTTTACTGGATGCATGCTGTTGCTTCTACACTTTTAATGTGTCATCACTAGAACCAGAATTAAAACATGTGCTTTTATCCTTTTTTTTCATTCTTGATTTCTTGCCTTTCAAGTAAATACTTTCTTTGAGCCTGAGCCAACAGGATTGATTCCAGGAGTATGCCTTCAGAACCTGGTGAAGATTTTTGCAAACAGGCCCAAGCCAGCAGTTGATGGGATTAACATTACTTTTTATGAGGGCCAAATCACAGCCTTTCTTGGTCACAATGGAGCAGGAAAGACGACCACCATGTAAGTCTGTATTTTAGAAGAAGCAAATCCAGGGCAATGTTCTGTTGCTCTGTCCTGAGGAGCAATTTTCTCTTTTTACGCTTCCCTTGTTTCTCTACCACCCCTGCAGCTAGTTTGAACAGAACATCAAGCTTTTTCCAGACAAGGAAATGCTGCCCTGAGTGAAAGAGAAAATATCCTGGATTAGCTAAAGCCCTGGGAGGAAGGCAATGTATGACACAAGCAAAACTCTAGAGAGAAGGAAGCAATTCTCACCCCTCTAATAATTCATTTCATGTGGCCAGGCTCCTGGTAGGTGAAGAGGGAGAAGGATCCTCTGACTGAAAAAGCTGGATATTTGAAATCCACCACACTCCATGTGTTCTTGCGTTCTCCAACTGGCTTTAAATCAGTGATGGGTTTTGGTCTGTGCGTAAAGGAGTGTAAAATATAGGCCCTCTCTAGACAAAATGGTTACATATATTCAAGATCCCTGTCCAGATTAAAATATTCCTCTAGTCCTAGAACCCTAGTGTCTCAGGAAGCTGGACTTCAGGAATGTTCTATTTTCTTTATATAGATCTTTATTTGGCAAAACAGGATTAATTGCTGAATAAAAATTTCACGAGTCTGTGAGAAGTTCACCAAATGTTGAAAGAATGGAAGTGTTTTGTTACGATCTTTCCCAGTGTAACACCTTACGTTTTTTATATTAAAAAGGCTTTTAATTCAAATGCACTTTTAAATTTTTAATTGTTCCATGAGAAATGTGTTTGGTCCAAAAAAAAAAAAGCATTCTAATCTCCTGAATATTTTGTAAATTTGTTTTTCTATTCTCCTGATAAACCAAAAATTTCTATTGCTTTGAAATTTTCAGAACCAAAAAATCCATTATTCATCAAAATCTAGTAATAGATTCCACCCATTTGCAGCATAACATTTGACCGCCTTCCATTTTATGGAACATAAAGGTGTAGGGCACGAGTCAGCATGGCTGAAAACCTCAAACCGTTATTCTCTATCTTTGGTCCTAATGAGCTTTGGTTTAGATCCCTTTGTACATAGGGGTGATGTAACATGCTGAACAAACCACTCTGAAATGGAGTGGCTGATTGGAACAGTTTTATAATACAGACCAGAATGATATAGACAGGTGTATCAAAAATTATGTTAGCAAATCCACAAGATTCTCAGTGTAGCAGGGCAAGGGTATTTATATGTATGCTTTTTACTGAAGTTGTTTCATCAAGGTCCCTAGTAAGAAGTGATCATGCTCCATCTAGTGGAATCATGGAATGCATTTTCCTAACCTAGTGTAGAAAGACAGGAGAATGGGAACGTCCTCGTTTTATTTTCCCAGGTCGATACTGACAGGCCTCTTCCCACCCACCTCTGGAACCGTGCTGATTGGCGGCCTGGATATTCAGACTCACATGGACTCCATTCGGCACAGATTAGGCATGTGTCCTCAGTACAACATCTTATTCAATCAGTAAGTATCATTCCACACTAGCTTTAAGATTAAGGGTCCCAGATTATACACCTGACATATCCCCAAGCCTGTGGTGTTTTTCTTACTGTGCTGGCAGTAGATAGATCTCAGAGGCACTTCTCCAGCTCTTACCACTCACATAGGGTATGTGTTATCGTTCTCCAGCAGAAATCATTTAGCTGGGAACAAAGAAGTTTCCAAGGAAAATTACAGTGCTCATGGTGTTGGTGTTTTCTGTTGCAGTGTGGGTTAGCAGGAGTTCAGCCTGAGGATTCATGCACTGTAATTTAGGCCTCCTACAGCAGAAAAATCTGAACCAACAGTGCAGTAACAGAATAATTTTAGACCTGTATTTCACTACCACCAGACCATTTGCTACCTTCTGAGGTGATTTGCAGCTTTGCTGCCATCAGGTTTTGTCCATCTCAACAGCAGGCTCTTCCTTAATGCAACTACTCACATTAGTTCCTGTTTTTGTTGCCAAAAATGGATAGCTTGATGCCTGCTGCACCCGTTCCTTTAGTGGCAGGTTCTGCTTGAAAAGGTAGAGAAGTAGCCTATGATATCTGTGTGAAGTGTGTTGATTCCAAAGAAGATCTGTGATCCAGAATTAAGGTAAAGCAGCCTTTTTTCCTTTAGCAAGATAAAGTTAGAGTGGATTTATTGCTGCTTGCGGGAAAATCCCCTTATTCATGTAAATTGCCTTTCTGTCTGATTTCACAGCCTTACTGTAGCAGAGCACATCTTGTTTTACTCTCAACTGAAAGGGAGATCTAGGGATGAAGCTGAGCAAGAGTTGGAAGCCATGCTAGAAGACATGGGCCTCACCCATAAAAGGAATGAAGAAGCTCAGAATTTGTCAGGTGCCCACAGGATTGTTCTAAGATGTTTTCTCTGCTATCTATTCTTTGTCTGAGCAATTATTGTTTGAAGTACTTGTTTGAGGCCACACTCTGACACATCACTGTGCATTGCAGAGGTCTTTACTCTCAAAGAATAGATGGGACTCTACAAATAGTAAAGCTGGCACAACCTGTCCCTAAAGCTCCTGTTTCTTATAAATATACAACAAATTCAAATGTACAACAAATTAAAATATACCTAAAGCTGTTATTTTTAAATGAGTATACAAAAAAAAAATCTATCAATGTAAGAAAGAAACAGAATGCAATGTTCTATTATTTCAAAGCAAATGAAATACTATACTACCATGCTGCCTCACTGTTTGGATCAGTAATCTGTAATACTGTATTATTTCTCAGGAGTAATTTCTTTCATTGTAAAGGTACAAATGCATATACTGTTTTTGAATACATTTCACTTTCAGATTCAAAAGGGGATTTGAATAAACAGCCAGGTGTTCTTATACCAACTATAAACGTTGGCTGGTTTCACGTGAGAACATGACAATCTCGTATCTTCCTGCTTTTGCTTCTGGCAAGCAGGAACTGCAATGCATAAATGAAAAATATATTAAAAAAAAAAAATTCAACAAGCTTTTCTGAACTTCAGCAGAAAAAAAAGTGACTATTGATTTAACTTTGCAGAAATATTTGTCTGAGGATGTGTGTTGTTTTACTTATGTCAGTGTCCTCACACCGAAAAGCAATGTTAATTACATCCCTGCCGCTTACGTAATTCATCTCAGGCTTCTGGGTGTGTCTGTCCTCTGGTAGGTGGAATGCAAAGGAAACTGTCTGTTGCCATTGCTTTTGTGGGTGAAGCAAAAGTGGTAGTCTTGGACGAGCCCACTTCTGGAGTTGATCCTTATTCCAGGCGATCTATCTGGGATCTTCTGCTCAAGTATCGCTCAGGTAACAGGTTTTAGAGTGGAAGTTGTTTGTGTATTTGCTTTTTAAACTTGTCAGAGATACAGCATCTGCCTGCTGTGTAAACTTTCATGAGTTGTGGGATATCAATACAAGCAAAGATTCTTTAAACAGATACCTATGGATGCAGCAAACCCGGAACCTGTCTTTGGTGCAGAGAAAACCCTGCATTAATTGCAAAAAAACTAAGCACAGGTTTGAGTTGCTGAGATAGTTCGTGCCTTGAATGTTCCTCCTTGTTCCTTCTAGGCAGAACCATCATCCTCTCAACCCATCACATGGATGAGGCAGACATCCTTGGAGACAGAGTAGCCATCATATCCCAAGGGAAACTCTTCTGCTCAGGCTCTCCTGTATTCCTAAAAAACTGTTTTGGTTCTGGCTTCTATCTCACTCTTGTTCGCAAGATGAAAAACACCAGAATTAGAAGGGCTGCGGTAAGTATGTAGCTCCCTCACTGGGCTACAGTAAGTTTGTAGCTCCCTCACTGCATACATAACCTGAAAATTATTTACAGGTATTCACACACTGCACCAAGGTAGAAAGCAGTTAAGTGCTGCATGAGGCTGTGTACAAAACTGACTTTAAAATTATGAAAGCAATGAAACAATTTGATGACACCTCATGAAATTATATGGATACATGAGTGTAAAAATATTCTCTGATTTTATAAATATATATTCAGCCAGGCAGGTGAAAATAATGGGTGGATATGAAGTCCTCAGCGGTCTGTAGTTCACTCTGGTCAGTTAAGTATGTCTAGACTTTTAGCAATCAAGTTGCCTTTGCCCGTATACAGGTCTTTCTGATACTTGCTTTTGCAGCACACAGGTGAAAGAAAGGTGGTGTAGTTCAGTAACTAGCTCAGACACCAGAAGAGTCTACATTTACCCATAGCTAAACTAGCCTCACACAGCATGAGAAGTGCTGAGCTCGATTATTTCTGCCCTTAGTCGTGCTTCCAGTCTTAGTAGCAACATGATCTGTATACTTACGGCCACTGCTGATCACATTTCCCCGGGTATTGTGCATACAATTTAAAACAGAGAGATATGCTTTGTGCAGCTGGATTTATGTTTTCTGCATGCTTAATCCAGTCCTCAGATGACTTTCAGTGTTATATATTCAGGATGCGCCAGATAGGACGTATTTTTTCACTGACTCAAGCCATTCAAAGGCTGAGAACCCTGCTTTGCTTGTATCTGAAGCCCTTTCATCTTTATATCTATTGCTTGTGCATGCCAGTCACTGTGTAGCTGTGGGTCTCAGTGCTCCTGCTCCTGCTCCAGCTGTGCACGCAGTTACAGAGAAGAAGCTCCAGAGCTGGAACTGGACGGTAAGAAGAGGGATGGTTCGGCATT
>NW_009714784.1:11812-26705 GCF_000703405.1 Apaloderma vittatum
GCACATAACTATGTCTCCTTTTATGCTGCAATCTCATTTTGCAGATCAGTACTGCTGAGGCCCGCTTCTTCAGTACTTGTGTCTAACATCTGTATTGTATGGTAACATGAATTTGATAAGGGATTTTTGTGGTTTTGCTTATCATTTTCCATTTTTTATGTATATGTAGTCTCAGGCACAGAGGAAGAACTGGAAATTTGTATGCTTTGGGGATATGGACCAAGTTTTGAACTATTCTGCACCAAAATGTGTAATTTGTTAATGAAAACTGAAGCATACCTAGAGCAAAGGAAACTGACTTTCTCAGAGAAGGTTGTTTTGGCTTTTCTACATAAGAGAAAAACTTCAGAGGATATTCCTGAAGATTTTGTTGTGCTTTATTAACAGACCTGAAATAGTTTCCTGCTATATAGTTCCAGACCATAATTAGCAGCTTAGCCCAGTGTAGTACAGAATTAACTGACATATCTGTGAATTAGATAATAAAGCAGTCCCCTTTGGTATAGTGCAAGCAGCAGCTTTTGAAATCATTCTTAGCATGGTAAAATATTCATTCTTTGACACCATTTTGACTATTCACAGGAGATCTGAATGAACTAGCAGAAGTAATTCATCATCATATCCCAGAAGCAAAATTAATTGAAAGCATTGGACAGGAACTCATTTACCTTTTACCCAATAAAAACTTTAAACAACGATCTTATGCCAGTCTCTTCAGAGAACTGGAAGAAACATTGGATGACCTGGGACTTAGCAGTTTTGGAGTTTCAGACACGCCACTTGAAGAGGTAACAGGAAGATTAGAATACCTGCTGATCTTACCATCATTTCCCAAAATGCTTTCTGATACAGTTCCTGTTCTTAAACATGTGATTTTACTAATTCCTAATATCCTCTTGAAAAACTAGTCACATATGCTGTGGCACACAACAAGTCTTTGGTATGGTCATAGAGAAAGGATCCAAGCCTTACTTCATGTTAGCCTTGTGGAGCATGACACCTGAAATCTGTCTTTCTATTTTAGTTTGTTCCTTTCTTTAATTTCTGAGATATTTTATAAGAGACCTCTGACTATGTAATAAGCAGGAGTACTGAAAGGATGTCATTGTTTTTCTGTTACATTAAAGGATGATGTATAATGTTCCAGAAAGCAGGTTTTTGTAGCTGTTATATTCCTAACTGGGAGATGCGTTTGTCTGTGCCAGGTTTTCCTAAAGGCCACAGCAGAAGCTGACCCGGGAGTGCAAAAAGCAGGTATAGATCCATGAACCAATATTTGATAAACTTTTCTTGGGACTGCTCTAGATTCTGAACACCAAGTAAAGAGCAGCCTTAGAACTTTCAGTCTTTGTACAGTGCTCTTGCCAAAACAAATTTGGTCAGCAAATACCTGTTTTTAGGGCCTGACATGGTACCTGAGAAACAAGATGCAGTCAGCAGAAAGACTTTTATTTAAATTGGATGAGGTACTTAACTATGTAAATAAAAGTGGAGTGTCAAGCCCCGAGATGTCAATGCTTTTAGTAGTTTTATTAAAAGTACTTTGCTGACCATTAACCCATAAACTACATACATGATGAACTTGTTCAGCCTGCTGAATAAGGGGAATGTTAACCTATATGGTGCAACTAGATACAGCCACAGTGCAACAGTTGTAATTAAAGCAATTTGATGATGTGATATATACAGTTGGTAAAATCTGGAGCTTGTTGAAGTATTTATGCAACCTTCATGAATGGGGGATAAAGCATCTTCTCTGCCCCTTTTCGGTTAACCTAGGAGACACTCAAGAAGACGGTTCTACTCTTGGCAAAACTTCCACTGAGAACAAACCAGCTGAAAAAAACACACTGAAAACTAATGACGCTTCTCGAATGCCAGTAGGCAGAGCAGGAGAGCAAAATGAAGGCAGAGGGTCCCGACAGTATAAAGGTTTTCAGCTTGTACAACAGCAGATCAGAGCACTGCTCATCAAACGGTTCCACCATGCCTCCCGAAGCCACAAAGACTTCCTAGCCCAGGTATTGACTCACTTTTGCTGTTCTTACTCTTTCTTTTGCTGTTCTTGGCTCTTTCTTTGGACTTGATGATCCCAAGGGTCTTTAACAACCTGTCTCTTTGCAAAGCCACAGAGATGGTGCAAATGGGTAACAGTGTCCCTAACTGTTCTAATTGTGATTCCAACTCTTTTGCCTCTTACTCTATTTCTTTCTGCCTAGAATCTGTCACCTGAACCAAGTTCATGATTCAATCACTACTGGCCCAGCATTTTATTTTCAACAAAATACACTTCTGCAACAACCAGAATCTTAAGTGAAAGCCTTGGTAATTAAATTGTTGGTGTTCAGGAGCTAAGCCAGAACCAATCTATGTGCTCCTGCTGTCCCTCCTTTGTTTATATATATTATGAGATATGTTGTAGAGTGATACTGTACACGTATCTAATAACCTAGTGTGATATTTTCATGTTCCCTGCAGATTGTCCTCCCTGCTAGTTTTGTGCTGCTGTCTTTAATACTTACAGTCATTATTCCTCCATTTGGAGAATATCCTCCCTTAACCTTACACCCTTGGATCTATGGACAGCAGTTTACTTTCTTCAGGTAAGAGGATGGGCTTTTCTCACTCTATGTGGTATAAAAAACTGTTGACTCCATTGGAATCGGTAGATTTAAAATAGCATGAAATTGTTGCAAGTGGAGAATACTAGACATACTGCCAGTATGTCTAACCAGTAGTCCTTCAAATATCCTGCTGTCTTTGGTACTCTCATCCTGGTACCTGAATTCATAACTTCAACACTTAAAAAGTTACATGTCCTGCCTAACAGGAGATCCAGGATAGTAAGAAATCTGACTGTTTCTGATACACCATTGAGCTATTCCTTTATTCATAATCCTAGAGAACAGTGAGATTCAAGCCTATCTGCTGACCTGTGGTAGATTTATTTATAGTTTGTACAGTATTTGGGCAAAGTTATGGAAACAAGATGAATGCAGAGACTCTTAGGGTTTTATTAATGCTGCTTAGTGGTTTCAGTATCCTTTGGCTGGATCTGAGGGTTTGGGGTTTTTTTGCCTATTAGCACTTTGTCTCCTTTAATTCTTCGTAGAAGCTAGAGTTCTGTTCTTTCGAGGTCACTGCACAATTCCTCTGTGTTCTCCTGAACATTTGCTTCACCTTCACTTCCACATACTCCAGAGCTGAACTTATACCAAGCCAAAACATGTGCTATGCAGAAGAAATGGCTAAGTCCTATACTAGATCACAACTAACAGAAAGCAGCAAAACTGAAGGCAATAATTCTGAAGCATTTTTCTTGAGTTTCATAGTGAAAACTCAAATGAAACTTTAATTTATACGTGGTTTTGCCATATGGCCGTCCTTCACTGGTTGCTATCTGTACGTCAGTAGAACAGTTTGAAAAAACATTTATAGAGAAATTTCTGTCTTATTTCCTTAGCAATGAGCGTCCTGGCAATGAGCAGATGGTCTCCCTCACTCATGCTTTCTTGAATAAACCAGGATTTGGAAATCGCTGCATGAAGAATCAGCCTCTTCCGTAAGCTGCTAGCTAATGTCTCTTGAACAAGATTCTAGCAGGGTATTACTAGTGGAATTTGAATACTCAAACAAGAGTGAATTGACTTGACTTTTCACTAGAGCCAATGCTTCAGATAATATCATTGGCAATAACAAAATTGGTCAAGAGTAACAAACAAACGGCAAGACAACAATGCTGCTGGGTTAACAATGATTCACAGTGCTCAATGTGACTAGCTGGAAACCAGCTCACATAGCCTTGTATTGAGAATTTAGCAACCTTGAAATATATGTCAGTAGACCAGTGGGCTCAGACTCAAATCTTCCCAGCTTCCCTGGTATTTTCCATGTGTGAGCAGTCCCCTCAGGTTATGGCTGTTCCCACTGGTGTGTTTAGCAATTGTGTTTAGCAAATTGTGTGTTCAGCAATTGCTCAGATTGTGAAGTAGCAATAGGACAGTGTCTATGATTTGAAGCTATTCTCTCACTGAAGTGAGAACAAGTTTAGTATAACTGTAACATTTGTTGTCCTACCCACTTACTCTGCCTGTGAATCCTGCTTTGGAGCCATTTGTCACTGGCAGCCAAGTTCTTTGTCATTTGTTCCTTTTCTCCTGCCTCTTTCCCAGTCATGACATCCAGCAACTTGATTCTTCTGGCTGTCTTCTCTCTTCCCCTTCCTCTCCAATGCCTGGTACCGCAGGAACAAAGAGGAAACTTAAAAAAAATAAAGAGAGAAAAAATACTGCATGAGCAAAGAAAAGGATCGTTTCTTCGCAAAGATATGTGTCCAACTGCCAATTTTCTGTGTTACTGCTGGGTCAAGCACAGTCCCCTTGTTCCTTCAGTGTCCTATCTGCAAGCTGAAGACAGTAAACTTGGCAAAAATGTGGGGAGAGATCATATTTATTCATATTTACCAAGTGCTCTAAAGTGGTTTTATTATTCATAACTCACAGGATAAGGTTTGAGAGGAGAATGTCTGCTGGGAGCATTGTGATTTTGTGGATTTCTGAGCTCTCATGAACTGTATCTCTGGACAACTTAACGAGTCTATTCCTCTGCACAGGAACTACCCGTGCGAATATATGCCATCTGCCTGGACCACACCTGCTGTTCATCCTAATCTAAGCAACCTCCTACTGAGCCAAAAGTGGAGCCCTGAGAATCCTTCGCCTTCCTGCAAGTGCAGCACTGACAAGAAACTCACTATGCTGCCAGAGTGCCCTGCGGGCGCAGGAGGCCTCCCACCACCACAGGTTTCTGTCCTTGTAGAAAGCTTTCATGGAAAGTGCTGGAAAAGGAATTAGTGTATAAGTACCTTGCCAAGCCAATATACATGGAAGGAATCAAGTACATTTTTTCTGAGGGAGCAGGAATTGCTGGAATTTGGAATTCCATTTCAGAATGTCCTGTTTTAAGCTAAACAGAGCCAATTCTGTTCAGTAATTTTACTTTTCAGCTCAGTCTCTTCTAAGAGGCTGCACTTTCTCACGTTAATAACATGCTTCTGCAGATGGCACTTGCTACTAGAAGTGAGAGTGCCTGATGTTTGCCGTTACTAACAGAGATTGGTATGCAAAAAGGCTCTTGCTTATACTTGCTCCTGTAGTTACCAAGGTCACTGCTGGATCTTGTGTGCAACATGTTAGGGGTGCTGAGAAGTAAAAGGGGCCATCAGAAAGTAAAAGGTTGCACCTCTGGGAGTGAGAAATGGGCACGACAGGCACCCAACAAGAGTATTCCATTCCATATACATCATATTCACTGAAAAACTGAGGGATCCCAGGGTTAAGGTGGTTTCTTCAATGGCCAGTGTCTGAGGAGGACTCTGTCAGTTCTTCTGCCTTTGATCCTGATCCTGAGTTCCCAAATCCAGCTCCTGCGTTCTCGTCCCCTCTGCTGCTGAGCCTGGGACTTCCCTGCTGCCGCCTGCTCTGCAGCAGTAGTGCGGATTGCTGTCAGGTGGAGTTGGGTTCGATATCGGGTTTGTATATATTTGTATATAGTTCAATATTTGTATTGTTTCCTTATTAGTACTATTCTTGTTTTATTAAAGCTGGTTTAGTTTTCTTTTCCAATCCATAAGTCTCTCTGCCTTATTCCCTTCCTGTCTGGGGAGGAAGAGGGGTTAGAGAGCATCTGTCGGCGTTTAGTGGCCGGTTCAGCCATAACTCCAAACACAGAGGTTTTGGAAAAGCTTGCACATGTAAATTAAATTTGATTACTATCTTCATCCAAATAGCAACATTTTCATATAGAAGAAAATAACCAAAATTTTAACAATTTATCAGATAACTTTGAAATTATATTTTTTGCCTTGAAGAACAATTATACTTAGAAGATTGCCTTGCTTTAAAGAAGGGAAGGAGGGAGAAATAGGAAAAATGACATGATTTTGAAAAATACTGAGTGGGGTTATCCCCTTAGAAATGGGAAAACTGAGTCAACGTCAAATAATTTTTTGCATGTCTTTTGGTTCCATTTCTAGAAATAAAGTTCTAAACTAGCAAAACAAATGTTTGTATGCATGTGTGTGAAGAGGAGTAATATAATAACCACTGGTGCTTTATGGAGAAGAGATGAGAGCTACATTCCCACCTGCTCCAGTCAATGAATAACCTTAGTAGTGGCATTTGTAAAATGTACTTGCACTTTTGAAGACCAGAAAAAAATTACAGCCTGTTAGTGTTTACATTTTCTGAATGTTTTTCTAATGAGTTAAAGAAAACAGAATTGCAGCCACTCTCAAAGTAATAGCTCACTAATTTAATATCTTACCACGCACACTGTTTTGGCACACAAACTTTAATATTTCTGTTTGCCAGGGTACACATTAACCAAATGACTAAAATAATTCTAATTTTAACACCAATGTCACAAGTTTAATCAATTTCTGAATCCAAATCCATTATGTGATCCCTTAAAAATACTGATTCAGCTTACTTTGGTTTCTCTAACATGATTCACAAAACAACAAAATTGTTTTGTTAGCTCAGTCAGTTGAGCATAGCGCTAACAACGCCAAGGTTGCGAGTTCGATTCCCGTTCGGTCCCCATGTGTTGTCTCATCTAGTCGAGAGGTGGTGTCCCTGGCGCCAGGGAGGCTGGATTAGAATGATCTCTAAGGTCCCTTCCAGCCTAGGCCATTCTATGATTCTATAGAATTACTGTCTATGAAACAAAAAAAATTAATAAAGAGCTTATATTCTAATTGTGTCCACAGCAAGTAATCCCTGTCAAATGGGCAGCCAAAGTTGAATTTTGCTAATTACGTGCTAGTGTATTTGATAGGGAAATTTAGTCTAAAACTTCAAATCAAAGGAGGATCCAAAATATTTTTTTTTTGTAGGGATTCTAGCTGTCTTAGTGAAATGTGTGTGTTATAATATCCTGATAATTTTGCAGAATATGGTAATTTTGTATAATTTGTCAGGAAGTTTACATCTGAGTCTCCAGTGTGTGAATAATTGTCAAGTATATCTGAGCATAGACAGCTCATTTAGGGAGGGCCCTATGAGGATGCCACCAGTCTCCCTTTGTATTGTTCAGAATTAGCAAAACCGTCTGTGTCATCTGGTACTGCCTCTCTGTGGACAAATGTAGGAACTTACGGAGATTTCATTAGACTTGCTTTCTGAATTGTTACTAGGTCATTTTAGGTTGCAAGCATAGCCCCCTGGAAACGCCCAAGACTCTCTTTAAATGTAGTCCACCTTGGGATAAACTCAGCAAGTTTGAGGCTTTGTGTTTCCCAATGACTCTGTATTTGCAAAAGACTCACAACAAAGTTTTCATATTAATTTTTACTTCAACTTGCTAAATCAGAGGATTATGATTTATCTTCACTGGAACCTTAATTTATTTGAAAAGTTTCCTTCTTTCACAGTGATGAAAAAGCACTGAGCAACCCTGGCTTTTGTTGCAAATAACTGAGGCCAGACTTCAGGGTGAAGTGCATCTGCTTTGTGTCAGGCACCACAAACTTCTGTGATTTCATTATTTCTTCTGGTATCTTAAAAGTAAGGATATTTGGGCAGGAAAGTGAATGATCCACTCTCATTTCAGTGATACCATGAACCTGGGCAATTCCTCTGAACCAAAGCTACTTTTGCTGCATTACTCACAAACAGTTATGTATTAGCTTTAGAGACTGTGAAGTTTACTGTGATTAATTAGATTTTCTTTTCTTTCCAGAGAGTGCAGCATAGCACAGAAATTCTTCAAGATCTGACCCACGGAAATATTTCAGATTTTCTGGTGAAAACATATCCCGCTTTGATAAAAGGAAGGTAGGGGTGAATCTCTTTTCGTTTTTCGCATGTGGTATTTTGTATCTGGCCATGAAATTCCCATATAATAACAACATAGCATCTGATTTGCCGCAGTATTGTGTAGATTTGAGCATCATGTCCATAATCGTAGAATCAGAGAATGGCCTAGGCTGGAAGGGACCTTAGAGATCATCTAGTCCGACCTCCCTGTCATGGGCAGGGACGCCACCTCCGACTAGACCAGGCAACACGTGGGGACTATGTGAGAACAGGAGATGGTCATTTTAGGGGGGTAGAATTGTTTCAATCACACCTGTTTGTATAATCAGGTACTCCTTTACAGGCAGAGCTAAGTTGCAGCGCTGATGGAATGTTAATGGTAACTCTGTCAAGGGTGAGGATATTGGTGTCTCTGTACCGAATGATGAGCTGCCTTGAAGAGAAACTAGTTTGTGTCCCCAAGGAACTGTTGCCATGCCAGCATGACCATCTGCCTGAGATAATCATCACTTTCTTCCTCGAAGCGCTGAAGAGCTGAAGAACAGTGTCATTTAGATACATCTATCCTACTGTGAGCTCCTCGGCTTGCCTGAGTGTCGCACACAGAATCACAGAACATTACGGGTTGGAAGGGACTTCGGGCATGTAGTTAGCTGAGCAGTGTCCATGGCCTATTATTTCTGATTCAGGCCTTGCTACCTTTTCAGTTCCCAGATATTAGCAATGTGCTGGCTGCCTTTGAGTGGCTTCTCTTAGCACGTCATAAATGCTTTAGATACATCTTCTGAAATCAATTCATTATGGATTTAGCATAAAGCCAGTATTTGTCACTTTAGAAATCTTGCTTGTCTCCGTGAGAGCTGGAGATGAATCATGTCAGAAAATAAAACAAAAACAAAAAAACTTACTGCCAGAAGACTTTTGGAATGCCAAAAGTCCTGACAACTCAAAGCAGTCAGCAGCAATTAAAAAAAGAAACCAAATTTAAAAATAAAAAAACAACCAAAACCAGCAAAATTAAACGCAAACCTGTCTATGGGACACTAGAGATCTGCAAAGCATAGGAATTCACCTTTAATTTCCTTTTAAGCCTGACAATACCATTGACTTTGGGTCAGTGCATTAAGAGACAGGATTCTCTTTTGTCTGTTTCAGCTTGAAGAGCAAATACTGGGTCAATGAGCAAAGGTAAGAAACTAATTCACAGATTACGGTGGTAAATAAGGGAACAATGAATTTCTGTTTAACCACATGGACTCCTCTGAATGGAAAAGGGGAATTGTGGCAGATAGTATAGAACAAAGGGATGGCTTAAGGTTGAGAGTCAGCAAGGGTTCCATAAAGACAAGGGGTTATATTTGTTTGGACTACCCCCACAAGGATAAAGGCCAGAGACACACAATGGAACTATCAAAATTTTATTATCTACAAGATTCAAGAGTAATGGAATCTGAGTGATAGAAAGTTACAATACGATACTGCACTACGTTGTGATAGTGCTGATGCAGCTCTTTCAAAGTGCAGCTGAAAAGTACGGCCCCTCCTGGGTATGATGGAACTTAGACACCACCCATCAAATACAGAGCAAGTGCAACTCCTCATCCCTGCTCTGAATATGTGCAGTCACTGTAGAACAGATTCCACCAGTGCTCCACACTTATGTAGAGGCATCAGCTAACCCCAGTGTGGTGTTTACACTGCAGATACTAAGCTTAGAAAGATGACTGACAGGTCTGAAGAACATACTGGGTTTTTCGTCAGCAGTAGGAATTCACTTTAAAGATAACAGCTGGACGACTGGCTTCCTTCATGGAATATCTACTTATTAATGTACATTACTTTCTGTGGGATTAGACTTTAGTTCATCTCATGCAATATTATTTATCATTATGGAGTATTGACTGGCACCAGCACTGGTGAATATCTGATCCTCTCAAGGCAACTGAATTTTTAACTCAGGTCCATGCTGTTGACAGTCCTCCATGCTGTCCAGACAGTTACATGTCAATTATTTTGATTTAAAGATTTTGTGCTGTTTTCTCCAAATTATGTATCTAAATAAAAATTTTCTCAGGATCCTGGCATGAACCCCTCAGAAACTGATAGAACTTCTATTATTTATAAGTCCTGTAAATCCCAAATACAGCTTGATAGAAAAAGAGTGAAGATTGTTATACGTTAATTATATGACATATAGAAATCAAACCTACATTAAGTGGATTTTTAGTATTTCATCAATGTACAGAGTTTGGAGTCTGTGGTAAAAGTGACTGATGATACTGTTCTCTTTGTTAGATATGGAGGAATTTCTATAGGAGGAAGGCTTCCAGTCCTTCATGTTTCTGGAGATCAAATTGTCAATTTTTTAAGTGGTCTTGGCCAAATGATGAATGTGACAGGAGTAAGCAAGATTTTCTTTTATTTCCCTCCCCCTCCGCCTTACTAAAGAATTGTTATAAAGCTGAAAACCTGCAACACTAGATTTCACCCAGACAGCTGATCTTTAGCCTTTTCTTTTTTCTTTTAGGGGCAGACTTCACTGGCTGCTGCTAAAGAAATTTCTAATTTCCTTAAATACATGGAAACTGAAGATAATATTAAGGTACTTGCTGGAAGTAGTCTGTTAACTCACAGCCTTGCTTGATATAGATTTCAAATTGTGAGAATATTGCTAGTGACATTCTCAGATGCAAGAGGAGCTGAAGTATTATGCTATTTGTAAGTAATAGGGATACAGTGTTAATGCAAAGTTATTTCTAATGTGAGATATTTTTTTAACCATGTTCTTAGTACTTCTTGCTGTCCTAAATACTTCTGAGTAGGGCACGTCCTGCTAGATTTTAAAATATGCTTCTGTAAAATCCTTTGACTGTGGTTGTCCAACCATTTTAAAAGCGTAGTATGTGAGCTCCTCCTGCTGGACTGCACCTGGGAGCTGTGAATTCCTGATCCTGGATTCTTCCCTGCTGACAGTGCCCACCGAAGTAGATAAAAGGCAGTCAAGTTTTCTCCTGCAGCTCCGGGTTATTAGTGAAGGCTTCTTAAATGAATTTATACTTTCTGGTTCTTTTAGGTGTGGTATAACAATAAAGGCTGGCATGCTATGGTTAGTTTCCTTAATGTAGCCAATAATGCAATCCTTAGAGCTAACCTGCGGACTGGCCAGGCCCCTGAGGAGTATGGGATCACTGCTGTAAACCACCCTCTGAACCTCACTAAGGAGCAACTCTCTGAAGTCACTGTGTAAGTCTGCCCCTCCCTCTCCTGGCAGCTTACTCTACCTCCAGTGTAATCACACTCTGAGAAGAAATAGTTCAGTTAACAGAACATGGAGGCCTTTCCCTGAAGTTTTATTCCAATCAAGAATTAGATACACAATCTGTTCTTTTCTGTCTCATTATATTCCTGTAAGAGTTCATTCCTGTCCCACGTAGGAGCTATGACCACTGGTTATACATGATTGCATGTTTCTCTTGATTTCCAAGAACAAAGACTACAAAGTCTTTGTTCATGCTCCAAAGCCAATATATGTACTTCTGAAATAAAGGAGAGATCGTACTCAAGAAAGGAATCAGAAATTGAATTGATTACATGTAGACAGTAGTCAACAACCTTCATCTTGCTGCCAAGGACAGCACACAGGTAGATTTTCAATGGCATGTAGCTGTGTTAGTGTATTCCAGAATCTGAAGGCGATAATTTCTGAAAAAGACACCCCTAAGAAGACATGACTTCCCACTCATGTCTCCTGTGTAGTTCAGAATTCAGCGAAACTGAAAACTTCAGCCTTAACACAGAGGCAAGATCTCTCTTCATCTCACTGTCTGCAATATGCCTCTCTGAGTGCCTCTTTTCCCAGCTCACAGAGTACTTCCACTGTTGTGTCTTACTGTCTAGTTTGAGACACACCATACAGGAAAGGCTGTAAAACTGAGATATGTGTGTATACATGTATATCTAGAGAGAGGAGTTGAACTGTTTCAGATAAACAAGGCAACTAAAAATCAGGGAATGATGCCACCATCACCCATATTTGTTAGATGCAGTCCCCAACCCAACTTGGGAAAATACACTGGCACGTTTTGAAACTGGAAGAGTCTTCTACTTACAAAACAACTTTGGTATTTCTAGATCTTAAAATTCCCTTCAGATTCCCAAAATGCTCATATAGTGTTGTGTCCATTCCCTTGTTCACAATCCCCTGTTGTGCTCTATTTTAGGCTGACCACTTCTGTGGATGCTGTTGTTGCCATCTGCGTGATTTTTGCTATGTCCTTTATACCATCCAGTTTTGTTTTGTACCTGATTCAAGAACGTGTAACAAAAGCCAAACATTTACAGTTTGTCAGTGGTGTGAGCCCTGCGATCTACTGGCTAACTAACTTCATGTGGGACATAGTGAGTAACTGCTGTCTGATTTCATAGCCTGCAATTATTCCCGGGTTTACATGAACTGGGGACTAATTGATGAATTGAGTGCAGCTGATTCTGAGCATTGCCAAGCCTTCATGTCTTTAAGTGTTCCTCAGCGAGCATGCTAAGTTCTGACCTCCTAATAGATATGGAAATTTAGTTAGATGAGCAACTCAGTATTCAACTAATGAAGCTGAAATTGTTGTAATCTTAGGGCTTCCAGTCCTTACAACTGAATGTATAATAAAAGTACAACTTGCCGTAGCAGGGGAAAGCCTGGCTGCCTGATGCTGGTCACTCCTGCCTTCTAGAAGAACCATAACATATGTCAAGATATTCAAGAAATCTCTCTGGGGGAGATTCACAGACTGCTGGAACAGTAGCTGGAGGCCAGAGAACATACTCTAGGGTGTCTAAAGTGACATAGATTTATTTGTGTAGGTCACTGAACACTGCCCACTGTGTTGTTCCAAAAAGATTTAGACCACAGGCCCAGGCTGGCTTAGACAGGGCTCAGATACCCTCCTGATACTCCTCAGGCCACTTTGTCTCAAAGGAGCAAATTCTTTGCCTGGCTGAGGCACAGTAAGGGGCTTGTTTTCTAGCCGTGCCTTCTCAACAAAGAAAGAGGCCAAGGGCTTATGCAACTAGAAAAGCAGGAACATGGAATTGAAAAATTAAACAAACAAAAAAAAATCAAATAATTGAAAAGCCCAAACCTCTCCAGGCTTCATAAGGTGCTCTTTCAGGAGAACTTAAAGCAAAGCATTAATTCTGTAAATGAGAAAAAAGAAGCAGGTCACTGTGTTCCTGTCCCCTGCTGGTCACAGCAGCCTCCCAGCAGCTTCCTTGCCAGGAATTCTGCTTGGCTGTGTCAGTTGACAGCATGATGCGAAGGTATTAGTTGGTGTTAGCAGTTCTGTGAAACACCACCTCCCATTCTGCATGGTGAGCTCTGTGCATTGTGGTAGACTAGAGCTACTGAGCAGAGAAATTGAGAAGAGCAGTGGCCAAGCATACTCACTTTAGCCTCCTCCCAGGAATGTGGCTCAAGTAACTATCTTTTTCCCTCCCACACAGCCTTTGCACCACCAGAAACTGCACTTCAATTGCATATTCACGTTCTCTTTCTGTGGGCAACCTGCCAGCAGGACCATGAATTAATTGGCTCACAAACCATAATCTAAGAAACAACAATACTTGTTGCATTTTTGATGAACAATCTGATAAAAGATGACTCAGAAAATTGTTGAGTGCTGCCAGGGACCCGTTGATCCAAAAGCTTGGGTGTGACTAGCCTAGCTCATAAATTCCAGTGTTCCTCAATGCAAAATCCTGCTGGAATAATGTGTAGGATCTGGATATGTTTGCAGTCCTTCTCAGGTCTTACACACTTCTCTTCACTCTGTGATGTGGCAGGTGAATTATGCAGTGAGTGCTGGAATGGTTGTGCTTATATTCATTGGATTCGACAAGAAAGCTTATACTTCTCCAAGTAATCTTCCTGTGCTTGTTGCCTTGCTACTTCTGTATGGGTGAGTGTTCAAGGTTATTTCTGCATGTGGGGCCCTGTACTTCACCTGGAAATTATTTCATGTTATTGAGCTTGATACTTAGTGAAATACAGCTTTAAAGAATAAAACTGAGTGGGTACGATACAGGTTAGATCTGGATTCTATCCCTGCTTCAGGATATTTACACACTCTGTCTGGCCACATGGTGTAAAGGACATTTTTATTGTCACTGCCGTATGTTTTTAAACATTAAATGTGATTCTTACAGACAAATAAATTTGTTCGGTTTGCTGCTTTGATATGTACGTTGTAGGAATTTAGTGATTGTTCATTTGCCTCATTGACAGCTAATGTTAAAATATCTTCCAGAATGTTAAAATATCTTCCAGCATTTTAAACCCAAGGACAAAGAATACTGAGACTTCAACTCTTTTCTTAACTTCAAATGAGCATTTGAGCTGACAAAAATCACATTTTATAAGGCTGACTGAAATACACTTTCATTTAATTAGTGATCATATATTTTATATATAAAATCCTGATAGCCCCGAAGCTGATGTAATCTGGGCAAAATGATCAGCCAGATCTATTTCTAAAGCTAAAGAGAGAAGTGGAACTTTTCACATCCTCCTGTGTATATCACAAATTAAGCCTAATAGGGAACAGTTCTTTTCTGGGCAGCCTGCCTTTAATTTTCAGAAGATTTTGTGTTCTTTGAATGAAAATAACAAGAAAATGCAAATCATTGTTTAATCTTTGTAAAGTACCCAATGTTTAAAAAAAGCTAACAGAATGTTCACTTGGTTTAATTTTTAATGATACCTTTTTAAAGTGCAGTGGTGGTATCTTTATTAAATTGCCTATGGCTCTGTATATTTTTTAATAGAGTTCATGGCTGTGTGGATGGAATTTAAAATGTTTTTGCGTATTTTAAAGCAGCAACCAAGATGAAATTTTCAGAAAAAATATAATCACAGGGCTATCACGTCAATAACAATTTCATAATTTGTTACTCAAAATAAAGAACAGAAATGAAGATGAATTCATAGCATCATATATTAGCCCTTATGTCCATCTGCAGTCACAATGGGAAGCTTAGGATGTTTCTTTCTGACCTTGCGTGTTTTGTCCTGTTAAGCGGGTCAGGCT
>NW_009714784.1:26736-59779 GCF_000703405.1 Apaloderma vittatum
TGAATTCTTCCTAGTGAGACTGATTGTGAGTGAGCGTTGTAAGATTATTCCAGGGGAATACTCCTCTTGTGCTGCTCAGTGTGTATTTGCTGTGTCTCAGAAATAATGGCACAGGAATCTCTGAATCAGGAGTGAAAAAGCACTGGTAGAGGAGTTAGAAAACACTATCAAAATTTACAGAGCTCTGATTTCTTTGGACAGTTCCAAAGGCCGAGGAGTATCTAGCAAAGCAGCACGTCATATTTGCTTTGTGTAACTTTTCTTTATTTCTCCCTCCTGATGAACAAACCGGTGAGATGTGCCAGGATACCTGGGGTGACAATAATCTTGTTAGCATTAAGTGTTTTTCAATTTTAGCAGTTTCTACTGCCCTGCATTTTAACAGCAAATTTTTTTTATCTAGTAACCAGGGAAGAATACTGTAGTGGTACCTCTGGTTGGTAACACCATTTCTTTACACTTGGGATGAGAAGAAAGCTCAGCTTTGTGTTTGCATTAGGACAACTGATGTGAGATTACTGAGAAGGTATTATCATACTTTTTCTATGTTTTTCATGCAGATGGGCAGTAATTCCCATGATGTACCCGGCTTCTTCTTTCTTCAGTGTCCCTAGCACTGCTTATGTTGCACTGTCTTGTATTAATCTCTTTGTGGGGATCAACAGCAGTGCCATTACATTCATTCTGGAGTTATTTGAAAATAACCCGGTAAGTAATGTTTTTGTTGACACCTGGTTTTAAAGACCTGTGCAACGGATGCCCAAGCAAAACCTTCTCTAACAGTAACTGTCTACCTTGCCATTTTTTTCTGGCAGTAAATGAGTGGGGAACTTGCTGGGTAACTGAAGGGACAGATGAGCAGAATGACCTGGAGAAGCAACTCAGAGCAATTGATAGCTTGGGCTACATACCCAAGGACTGATATTGGCTGTTTTTCATCCCTATGAGCAGACTTCTGTACACTTTCACAGTTGAGATGGGAACATGGCACTTTGTGCTTGCTTCTGCAGCTTGGGTTGTGCAGGAAGATGTGGATGGTAGAAAATCATGGAGTCACCACTACGTAAGGAAAGACACTTATTCCTGCTAGTTATTGCGTTAGAGAAGATGTTCTGTTTATAGTAGCATTTTGAGAATTGCCCAAAGCTCATTTAGCACCACCAGGAAGGTGACAGAAAGTATAAGAATAGACAGAATACAGCTAGTGCCAAATACATTTAGTGCTTAGAAAGCCTAAGAGATCAGTTTATAAAACACTGTTGGCCTGTACACGCTACTGTGGCCGTGACTACAGTTGCTGCTGTGCTGGCCACTGAGACTGACACCCTTTCTCCATCTGACAGCAATCCAATTAGCCATCATTAGTGACAGAGCATTTTCAAACACCGTATTCTGATCAAGCACTGTTGTTTGTCAGAAAGGAGAAACAGATCTTGGTTAAGTTCATGGTTTCAAGAGCCAACTTTACAATATTTTCTGTCCCTGCATTCACAGCCACGCTTCTTAATAGCGGGGGCTCAGTCTCATGCCATTCAGTCTATGGGACAGCAGGCTGGTATTGCTACCTCTGAGGATATGTCTCTGAGGTAGATGCTGTGTTTCCAGAGAGAAAATTGCCTTTCTCTGGATTCAGTGTTGGTGCAGCTAGACTGCTACTGGCACTTACGCTGTTTTGGGTATCTCCACACTGCATCAGTCTACTGTGTCATTATGCCCCAATACTGGTGCTTTTCAACATCATGGCAGTCCCAATTACTGAAATGTTCCATCTATGAATAAAGATGTTACAACAGAAAAATACCACTCTTTCTTATTGCTCACAGTTGCTGTTTCTAATAGCTGACACCAGAATTACATGTTACATCTGCCTCATAGAGAAATACTTCATTACAAAGATTAATTTCTCTCCCCATTGACAGTTTTTCGCAAGGACCTTGTCTGGTGCAATGTATGCCAGCATTCTGACATGCTGCATTTTAGGCTGCAAATGCTTTGGGTGTAAGTTGATAAATACTGTTTTCTTTATTGTAAGAACACAGAACACCCAGTTCTTTGACATGACAAAGATTTTTTTCACCCATGTTGCCATGTTTTCTTGAAGAAATCTCATTTCATCTGCTAAAAAGCATTGTTTCTATTTCTTATAGTCTTTGCTGAAGTTCAATAAAATATTGAAAAACGTGCTGATTGTCTTTCCGCACTTTTGCCTGGGCCGTGGACTCATTGACTTGGCCATGAACCAAGCTGTGACTGAAGTATATGCCAGGTTTGGTAAGTAAAACCAGTAAACGACAAGTTATGAGTGTTATATGTCTTGACCTTGGGTAAGATGGTTGAAAGTGTTATCATGGAAAATTAGTGGCTGTTTCTGAAATTCTCCTCATCGGGTGGATGAGGAGTCTGAAAGTTCAACTTCTCTGAAGTAATCACATCTTCTGGTACAGCTGCCAGAACTCTACAGCCTAGCCAGTAGTCTGTGCTCTAAATGAAGCCATTTATTCAGTACCAGACTGGTGGTTATCATTTGTTCTGAAATTCTTACAACATTACAGGAAGATACATTATTTCATTTCATTTGAATACTTCAGCAGCCCTCATGTTAATGATTTGAGTAGTTTCTGTTCTTCACATGCATCCACTAGGGATATGTCTGTCTTTGATATCAGACAACTTATTAAAAGAATAGTCATATAGCAGAACTCATCTGTTTTCATTCAGAAAATGTATGTCTCTCACATAATCCATGCAAATTTCATACTATGATATCCAAATTAGTTCATATTCAGAGAGCTTACATTCATTTTTACTCCCATGCAGCAGCTGAGCTTGGAGTGTATTTTCTTAAGAATCTTTATAAGACACTGGAAAATGAAGACATTGCCTGTTCATGATCCAATAAAGTACAGATCTTCTTCCCAAACCCTTATGACTATGTCTTTTGTTCTGGGGAGCAATGGAGTTTTTCAGCAGTATTTCACCTTGCTTTCTGGTGCTCTTTCTTCAAAGGCGAGGAGCATGTTTCCAACCCCTTTCAGTGGGACTTTGTTGGGAAGAACCTGGTTGCCATGGCTGTTCAAGGGGTTGCATTCTTCACTCTGAATCTCCTTATGCAGCACCGTTTGTTCTCCACAAGATGGTATGTCTGAAAGCTTGCTCTTTTATTAACAGGGTGTGTCTTTGTTATATTTTATGTCTCATTTTTTGTTTTATTTTCTTTTCTCTGAATTTGCTAGGGTTTTTCCCCCTGTTTACTTACCTGAATTAATCTTAATTTGTTGATATCCTGGTTCAAGAAAGCATTTACAAATGTGCATTATCTTAACAGGATTTAAAGAATATATTATTAAATAAATGAGTTTTCTTGAATTAAGACTTCAATGTAAATTTTTGTAGATTAAGACCCTGTAATAGTGAGATTATAAAATTACTTGGAAAGTTTGTAGTGTCATAAACCCTGGCATGAGGCACTAGCTTAACAACCCAAGAGAGTCCATGGCACAGGACAGCTGCAGCCTGGACACTGTGCAGGCTTCCCCTCTCTGCTTTACAAATGTTCCTCTATCACAGTGAAATGAGCCACCTTCCAGGTGTGAGTCATTAATTCCTGTTTGAGTTTGCCAGCAACTGCCAGAGTATTAATTAGTACAATAATAAAAATACTGTCTTACTGGGAGGTCTGCTCAAAAGATCTGTAGAAGGATTATCACACCTACTGAAGAGCCACCAAATAGCAAAAGCTGTGGCTGAGGGGCAGGTTAGATGGTATCAGTGGCTGAAAAGACATGGTCGTTGGAGCAAGACATTTCCTCCCTTTTTAGTATTTACAGATTAACTTTCAAAGGTCAGGGATTTTCCTAAAGCAGGAATCCCCCAGCCAATGTCACATCTTGAAGTTTCCATCCTACTGCATCCACTAGTCACATTTTTGGCAATTGATTAGCAGTTGTTTCACACTGTTATTCTAACTGCACCCAAGGCAACTCATTGTTTCTTCAGTCTATTGGGTTTTTCCAGGTTTGCTGGGACTGCTATGCCACCTATTATTGGTGAAGATGAGGATGTTGCAGAAGAAAGAAAAAGAATTATGAATGGTGGGAACAAAACAGATATCTTAGAATTACAAGAATTGACCAAGGTAATATTCTGACAAGAAAGAAACACAGTAATTTTATTCTTTCAGAACATATTTCAGACGTGGATGTAGATAGTATTAACCTTGTGCCATAGAAAACAGCAAACATTTCAGAAGCCAAGGCTATTTCCTTTGATTAGAAATCAAACCACAGGGAAGTCCAACAGGGACAGTGCAACCCTCCCTGCTTAAATTTTTTTTAACCTCACATTTCCTGACATGACTGTTACCTATTGAGAGCCCATTTCTACTGCTAGTCTTTTCTTCTACAATGCTGTTTTTTCCATAGGTGACTTTCACTTTCAAGTTAACCATTTCGGTTGCTTTCACAGTGAGGGCTGTAGTTATTGCTAATTTATCTTCTTTCCAGACATTGAAGGCATCTGAGTTATGCTATCAGAATGCATGCAAGCTTGAGCTACAGAAATAAAAAGATTAAACGTATTGCTGGGATCTCATGAGTAGAGGACTGGAGCATTGTTCTTCAGACTATCTTGCTGTATTATTCCACTTTAGTTTGATATGTCAGAGATGCTTTGTCCCAGCAAAGCATCAAGTCTATCCTGGTGCTAAAGACGTGACGTAAGAGGCTGCATGCAGAAAAATTGGTATTTTTAGGGTTCACTGCAAATTTATTTAATGTAAATAGATGTCTGACTTCGTAGAATATTACTTTTTATTTATTTATTTACTCCTTTCTTGGTTCTAAAGTTGTCTCATCCCAATAGC
Source organism: Apaloderma vittatum (assembly GCF_000703405.1). Lineage (NCBI taxonomy): Eukaryota > Metazoa > Chordata > Aves > Trogoniformes > Trogonidae > Apaloderma > Apaloderma vittatum. The sequence goes on from NW_009714784.1 coordinate 31,598, forward strand.
AATAAACTAAAATATTTAGAAGGCTTTCTTTGCTGTAGATGTCTTGAAATAAGATTTTTTTTATTTTTTTTTTTCCTGTCAATTTAGATTTATGCAGGTAGGCACAAGCCTGCGGTGGACAGACTCTGCATTGGCATCCATCCTGGAGAGGTAGGTTGTTCAATAACACCAGATTACATTCCGTGGATCAGTTCAGATTTCATGCCCCTGCTTATTTGCACGTTGGAAATACTAAAGAATGTGATCATTTTGCAATTTAGTGCTTTGGTCTTTTGGGAGTGAATGGTGCTGGCAAAACAACAACGTTCAAAATGCTAACTGGCGATACGGATGTGACATCCGGAGATGCTGTCGTGGCTGGTAGTAGGTAAGTACCTTGAAAACAAAACCAAAAACTGACAGTCCATTTACTGGGGTAGAAGTGCCCAGATCATAGTCTCAATGACCCAGCAACTCCTTTTCAGTTTTTTGGCACTGAGGGAGACCACAGCTAACACACACTGGCATTTTATACCAGGGTACTTTGATCTGAGCTTTGGGACTTACCTCAGGCTGTTTCTAGCAGCTTTGTTTAAACGGTGTTGGCATAATGCCGTAAGTTAATACAGCATTTTAACCATTTAAACTAATGGTATTTGCTTACATTAGTTTAGTTTCAGCTTGTGTGACTTGGTGTGTTAGGTGTAGCTGGGATTTGATTCTTTGTCCGTTGATGTGGTGTGAACAATAGCTGTTTTGTTGCCAGCATATGGTCCTGTGCAACTTGCTCTAGGTGACCCTGCTTGACCAGGGCAGGAAGACAAGATGACCTCCGGAGGTCTCTTCCAACCTCAACCATTCTGTGACCCTGTACTTCTCCTCCTCTTACTACCAATAAAGTATTAGCCTTGTGTATTGCGTGTTTGTTCCCAGGGGCCACACTCTGAGATGAAATGGACTGATTTTTTTTGCCAGAAATAAACACCATTTGCAAAAAATAAGATTTGACTGACTGTTCAAAGAACTATGCTTAAACACAAAAATGGATGAAAGGAAGTGGGGTTACACTCTTAACCTGGACTGAGCTGACGGAGATGAGAATATATTCCTTGCTATTCTGTACAGACAGATGTTTTAGTAGGATGTTGTATTCTGCACTTAGAAGAACTGTTGCTGCAGAAAAGAAAGATTTTATTCAAATTGTCCATCTCGGTCTTAAAAATAGCATTATAAAACTAAGATCTTTTATTTGTTTCTTCAGTATATTGACACACATTTCTAGTGTCCATCAAAACATGGGATACTGTCCTCAGTTTGATGCCATCGATGACCTGCTCACTGGACGAGAACATCTCTATTTATATGCACGCCTGCGGGGGGTTCCAGCAGGGGAAATCAAGAGGGTGAAGTATTCTTGCTTTTGACTTAGACATAGTTATAGTGAATATTTTTGATGATTAACTATGTTCATAACATGCCAAGGGCCAGATTTTCCAATGTGGGTTTGCCATTCTGTGGGTTAAAGTCCTGGAAGCAGTTCCTGGTTTTTGTACAGTTAAGTACAAGACTGCACTGTCAAATGCAGGTTCTTGGACATTAATGGTACTTGCAAAACTTGGCGCCAACCATTGAAAGCTAAAGATGTGATTGCTATGTCTCAGAACAGCACTGGTTGCTGTTTTGTTCTTGTCTTTGAAGTTGTTTATGTATAAGAAAGAAAACCTGAAGGAAATTCCAGAAGAAAATTATTTAAATTCTTGCACAGATAGGAAGTCTGCAGCTGAGGCCGGTTCTTGGCTTTCTCTGAAGAATTATCCTCACGATCATAAATTTTTCGGACTCCCTTGCTCCAGTTCTAAAACAAATGTGCTAAAACCCAGTGGATTGCCGTGTCTCTGCCAAAAGAGGGATGTATCAGCAATCCCATCTGTCATGCATTAGCTGCTGTCTGAAAAAGATGGTCTTTCTCACAGGTTGCTGAATGGGGCATCCAAAAGCTGGGACTTCCTATGTACGCAGACCACCTGGCTGGTACCTACAGCGGTGGCAACAAGCGCAAGCTCTCCACTGCCATTGCACTGATAGGCTGCCCACCACTCGTCTTGCTAGTAAGTGTCATGGAAGCATAGCTCTGTGATAGCTCAATATAATGTCTCATAAAACTACATGCTAAAGAGGAACAAAGGTGTTTACAACAGTCCCTGCAAGCTCCTTGCTGCCCTCAACTTATATCTGCTTCAGTGTAGTTCTGAGTTCTTCGATTTCAGGAGTAGACTGGGATGCATAGCTAGGTTTCCAACAGACCCCAAGCAATTATGAAAGAATATACCACTTTAGACTAAACTATACAAATGCTGAGATGTAGTTCTTATCAGATAACATAAGTTAACAGATAACTGCTTATCTAAAGGGAAATTCTAGATGCATTTACTACAAAAATTCTTTATTTACCTTATACTGTACCACCTTAATTTGTAGGTTAAACAGAAACATTTTAATAACAATATCATAGTTCCTTGTGCCCTAGGCTGGGGACTGCCTTTGTTGTCAAGGCCACTGCATTCTTACCTGTAGCTGTACCATACACAGAGAGCGTTATATTCTTACCTGCAGCTTCTTATGCTTGTTTCCTTAATGCTTTTATGCCAAGTACGTTAGTACCCATTCATTCATGTGCTTCTGAAGGTGCCTGTGCTTTATTAAGGCACAGATTTCAGTCAGGAAGCAGCTATATGCTAAGGCCCAAACACACAATGACTTGATTCTAAATAGATTTTCTTTTTCTTATCTGTTTCTCTTATTCTGATTGTCTTATCATTTCCCTTACAGGATGAACCAACTACTGGAATGGACCCTCAGTCCCGGCGTCTCCTGTGGGACTCTATTGTCAGCGTGCTCAGAGACGGGCGAGCTGTGGTTCTAACCTCACACAGGTAAAAGGTTAGAATTCAGAATCCTAGAGTAGCTGAAGTTCATCTGCTGGCTTTTATCTCAAATATCTGTTCTCTATTTTGAAAGTATGGAAGAATGTGAAGCCCTCTGTACTCGTTTAGCCATCATGGTAAAAGGTACCTTCAAATGCCTGGGCACAATTCAGCAACTAAAATATAAGTAAGTAGAATATTTTTATGGTGTTTTTAAATGGGAAAACTTAGTGTATGTGACATGTACGATTCTTAATAGAGTAATCCAATCTGAAGAGCTGTTGTTTGGACAGACCCATTTCTGGGTGCAACTCTGTGGTATGCTAGATAATTTGAGCATGTCTCATTGCAACTCATGCTACACACCACCTCTGCTGGGCAAATATGGTGCTTCCTACAAAGCTAGATCTTATCCATTATCTTTCAGATACTGATAGTATTGTCATAGCTGCAGAAAATGGATTTCCTTCCTCAATAATGAACCCATGTCTTCATCCAATTCCCAAATCCACATGTGCTTCCCAGGTTTGGAGATGGCTACATTGTCACCCTGAAAATCAAAGCTCCAAAGTCTGGGTTACCTCCAGATCCTACACCTGCTGAGCAATTCATACGCATGAACTTTCCAGGGAGTTTGCAGAGGGAGAAGCACTACAACATGCTGCAGTATCAGATTTGCTCCTCCTCTCTGGCTAAGATTTTTCGGTTAATAATCTCCAATAAGGAAAACTTGCATATTGAAGAATATTCTGTGTCTCAAACAACTTTAGATCAGGTAAGTAAAAAATAAAGCACCCATGAGAAAGCCTGTCTGGCAAGAATTAGGCAGTGCAATAGGGATGTATCCAAACAACTGAAGACAATACTGTTCAGAGTAGAAAATTACCTTGCACCTCTCTCTCAGGCAAAATTCCCAGACTCCTCATCAAGGAGGGTGGATCAGATATGAAATCTGAAATTAAATTCATTGTGTAAATAGGTGCCATTTGAAAGCTGGTAAGACACCTTCTCCCAGATGACAGAATTCATACAACCCATCCCTTCAGGAGCAGCAGTCTGAGCAAGATCAGCTATTTAAAATAAGGCTTGCTGAGCTGAGAATAACATTTTAGTTTAAATAAGAGATTTTGACTGTGTTTTGTCAGAGATACTGTGATATCTAATTAAATGTTTATATGTCACTGTCATGCACTTTTATACAGGAAATTAGACATGCAAAATCTGAAAAGTCCACTGGGACTGTTGGCAATACCCACTTGCTAGAGCATAGTAGCCCCACCTGCCTGCTTTCTTAAGTAGCTGAGGGTCCACATAGGCAAAGCTGTCTGATGGGAATGCTAGAGACGTTCCTGGCTGCCTTACAGCTTCCTCTAAAATGTTCTATCTCCTCTTTCCCATCACAATCAAATTCACATTGTGCAAGCCTTGCTGAACACATCTCCTGCTTAAGAAAAAAGAGGATTTTAGTTCCAAGTAAGTGCATCCAAAGGAAGGAAGTTGCAAGGAAGTTTATCAAAATAAAGAAGGAATTAATGATCCCTGCTGATACGCAGTGTCTCAGTTCAGTTCATGTCTATGGATTCCACTTTCTGTCTCTTCCCTGCAGAGAGGCCAAGAAGATGGAAATTCAACTAACGCATCTCACCTGATGAGATGGTGACATTTTCTGCTTTCCTCACACAGGTTTTTGTGAACTTTGCTAAACAGCAGATGGAAGATGAAGAAATTCCTTTGCATCCTCGGGCAGCTGGAGCCAGCCGAGAAGCAAAGGTGGCCCCTGCTTTGCATCAGCAGGCAGTTGCATAAGCTGTTCTACAGTCGCTAGCACGTAGAGTGTGCACAATGCAAAGACGTGCCATACCAGAGCATTACACGGGTAAAACAAAGGTTCCCACACTCGGTATTCTACTGATTTTCCTGCACCTTTCTGAGCACTGTGCTCACAACCGCAACAGTCCTACCGACAGCCAACTTCTACTGCTCTACAGGAACACTACATGCTGGAAGTGTCGAAGGAAAGGCAGGTCCTTGCTATAGGAAAAAAATCTTTTAACGTAAAGTTCATTGTGAGATACAAGAAGAGAAGTCTCATTCCTCCTTGTTGACATGTTAAGAGCATTAAGGATAGTTTCTCTATGTGGTCCTTTCAGGCTGGTAGGTTCTTCTTGTTTAACTCTTAAGTCAACAGACAGGTCCCAAGGCAGTGAGCGTTGCCCAGCTTAGGAAGTGGGTTTCTGCCATCCTTAGTACACAGGGCTACCAAGGTCAGAACATCAGTGCTGGCTTACGGGGCTAGTGGTGGGAAACTGCTTCACTGTCTCATCAGGCTGCCAGTGAAATCAGATTGTTGTCTCAGCAAGAAGGGGAAGAATTAAATCAGATCTCAGATCCGGACAAGAAATTTAAATTAAAAGCAAAAATAAATCTTAATAAAAATGATCTCTACTTATCTTCAATTTTCTCGAAGAAGAACTTCAAAATAGATATTAAAAGGAAAGAGACTGTCCAAATCTGCCAAAAGTTTTGTTTTCTCCTGGAGGCCTGGAAAGATTATCTTTGTTACTCAACAAGATCATATTTTTCTTCTTTTCTGTGACTGGACCTTAAGTGGGTGTGAAGTGCAAATGGGGTGTATGCTTCCTCTGTGCTCAGAAGGAAAATTTCAGCCTGCTTGTACTCCACACTGCACTCAGTGGGAAATCATTTGACATTTAGATCTTTTCTTTGGTTCACAAAAAATAATAATAATACTGAAAACAAATTTATAATGATGTATTGCTTCAGATATCTACCAGATCTAACCATTTCTAAAAAACCCTTCTCTAAGGTATGTTATACAGAAATAAAATCTGGGTCATGTATTTTTACTTTGTTAGGTTTTTTTCTTCAATTGATGTAGATGTGTGTATGTATATATGGACACACTTTTTACTGTACAAAATATTATGAAACCTCAGCAACCAGCTATAATCTTCTTCTTTTGCCATAATTATTTCAACTGATTTCAAAATATAGTCTAGAATTTATTGTATATTCACCCTTACAAATAGTTGCAAAAATGTTTCTATACATCTATTATAGATAAACTAATAATGAAACAAAACACTATCTATGCAATTGCTTCATGTGTTTCTTTTAAATGTCATTCAGATAGATTGTAATAGTCTTTTTTCCTAGATTTGCACAAAACCCAACTGAGTCCCACTGAACATCTTGTGAAAAGGAAAACACAGGAAGTCCAAAACGTAGCTGATTTTTCTCCCTGGCTCTGAAAATAGGAAGGGAGCTAGCGCTCAGAAGACTAGCAGTCACTTCATGTATTTACAAGGTGTATTAAAAATTATTCAGAGACTACTGACATAAAAAGATAGGTAAAAGGTCCTTTAGCATCATAAAGACTTTTTATATGAAAATAGGCTAAATATCACAGATGTAGCATAGATCAAATCTTCTGAACCTTATTTACTAGTTTGCAGTTTACTAATGTAGAAGACTAAAACAAACCAAGCAAAAAAGAAAAAAAAACCAAAACCAATAATACTGGATTTTACATCCACAAATGCTACAAGTACTTCTTTCTTCAGATTCTTTTGGCAAAATAGGGCTTAGAGCCAAAGCAGGTATTTGAGATATTGCCTATTTCTTTATTCCAAGACCCATTCATGTTCTTTGGTAATGTTATTTGTTACAAAGCACCTGCCACCAGGTGCTTTGATTCTTCTTCAAGTCAAAGAAGGAAGATCATGCAACAGTCTTCAGGCCAGCTGGCCATGCTGGCTGAGCTGAGCTCTCTAGTCGTTAGCTGGTATGTCCTCGTTCCAATGTACTTATGTCTTGCAGAATGCCACTGCTAAATTTGGAGCTGCTTTTCAGCACAGTATCTTTGATCCATCAATCTAAATAGACTAGTGGAGGAAAAATTAAGTCAATCAGGTTGTAGTGAACTGCAGGGGCTTTTGTCTACCAGCTGTGCAACGAAGCCTTATTTTTTGGAGGTGCTTCTAAGCTGAGAATTCGTCAGTATAAGGAAGTGTAGCTTTTGAGTGCAGACAGTTTCCCTCAGCAGTGGAGATTCAACATGCACCAGAATCCTTTAAATTAATTCACTGATCTGGCAGGAGGTTTGTGAGCTTTTTTCTTCCTGAAGTTCCATGCCATATTCAAGCTAAACCTTTTTTCTTACAACAGAAAGGGAATAATTGGCATTCGAAGACTTGGATAATCCTTGAATTCTCGTAGGTAGGTGCAGTGTTTATCCTTTGCCCAGATTGTCATCTGAATGAAGCAAAGCAAGGTGAACAGCCCCACTAGAAGGAAGTGAGAAAAAGATATGTTTCTTTATCAGATTAAAAACACAGTCCTGTTGCTGACATCACTTCAAGGTGAAGTACCAAAACATTACTCACCTGGAACACACTGAGTCATGATAGTGAAACTGATCCAGGTCCCCACCTGTTTTGGCCAAGGAAATTTAAAATATTTCTGGTGACAGTATTTGCATTTATGTCTCTATTGATCAAAAACACCCTTGTCCTAGTATAGGTAAATAAAAAAGCCAAGGTCAGCCAGATCAACTTCTAATGTTAATAACCTTTAGGCAAAAAGGTGAACAGGGCCTTATTATCACAAACAAAACCTTCATGTTTGCTTTCATGGCTATTATCATGACATGAATGCATTACAGCATAGAGTCCTTTCTGGTTTTCTGCCTAATTTGTATTTGTCACACCTCAATCAGTGCTGGGAATGGTAAATTTCTGTAGTATGAGGCCAAATGCTATTCTCATTTACATCTGTTAATCTCTACAGAAGTTAAAACCTGATTCTGTCCTTCTATGCATGAGTGAATTTTAGACTGAGTTGCACTGGTTTTAACTGCTTTTGAACGGAGTCGGCAGGTTTGGCTCCTAATTAAGGAATATGAAGCAATAAACCCGTTCAAGCTTCTAAAACAGTCACCAACACAAGTGTCAATATAACTTAAGAAAAGGAAGAGGAAAACCTGAACCTATTTCCTATTTTCTCCACCACAATATCTTCTATTCATCCATTTCCCCCTTTTGTCTACCACAATATCTTCTTTTTGCCCACTATCTTCCAGCATACTGTGATATTCCTGGTCTCTCTTATATTGCAGAAGTCCACCAGCTGCCCTCATCCCTCTTGCAGCGCACATTCAGTGGCAATTGCCCTGTTCCTGTCTGCAAAATGTGCACTGCTTGAAGTGTATCTTGTCCATCAGCCACGCTGCAGCACAGGCCAGTATCTGAGCCATCTGTTTTAAGGTTAGCTGTAAGTAGTGCCTCAAGGGAGGGGAGGCAGAATAGGCAAGTTCCTGTTTGCAGTCTGATTTCATGGGGTTTAGGGGAGTAGGGGAAATGTATTTTCAGAGGGAAATGTAGGTTTCAGAGGTTTCTTCCATGTTTAACATTCCAAAAGAAATGAAAATATATTCAGCAAAACTAAAATCTTAATCTGGTTTGAAAATACATACCTCATATGTATAGTTAGGACAAGACACAAAGAAAAACAGCCATGTGAAAGGATTCTTTGTTGGATATGGGATCTTACGGGTTTTGGCTCCTATAGATTAGAAAACAAATCACAAAATATTCACACTCCTAAATATATTGTTTCCTGTAAAGACAACCCAAATTTGCCTACTCCTCTGTCTCATCACTGTCAGAGGGGCAAGGAATATGTGGGAAAACAGGATGTCCTCTGGAACCTTAAGAAGCATTAGGATAACTGTGAGGAAATGTTCTGGGCATTAGAAAGTTATCTACCACAGTCACTCATGTAAGAGATACCCCAAGTTTTAGATCTAGAAGTTAAAGGTTTTCTCTGGTTGTCACAGAATGGCATTTTAGCAGTCATACTTGATAGCTGAAAGTTTGGCTCATGCCCAAGGAATCCTGGCCTGCACAGAGATCTTACTTTCCCTTGCTCACCAATGCTTGGCTTATACTAGCACTGTTTCCTTTTGCACCACAAGCGTAACTAAGGTAACAATCTGGCCCTAACCAATAAGAATTACAGCAAGATAAGAAGTGGTGTTTAACAGTCCGGTGTTGGATTCCTTGCGCTGTCTGATCTCCCCTAGAATCCAATCTTCACAATGTTGAGCAACCTGTGTGCCCATAGCAGTCACCTGGTGGGTATCAACACCCTCCAGGCTCAGGTCTTTCACGAGGTAGAGTAACTGCAGAAGTGTAATGACTGGCTGCGCAAAAGTAATAATAACAATAATGCACTTTTTACCATTTCTCTGGAGGTCACTGAGTGCAACATGAATGGAAAAATTTCCAGCTTCACACAGCTGCAAGAAAAGGCATGACAGAGTTAAAAATATGCTTCTTTTCACTCTTCTTCCTTTTGTGATTTTCTGGACTACTTAAATAATAAAAAATCTACTATAAACAAGATTTTAAAATGGGAGTTAATGCACGGTAATAAATATGCTTAACCAAGATTGCTCTTTGACAGGAGGATGGAATGTCTTTGTTCAAACATGAGTCTACATTATACTCTGTTATACATTTACGATACTTGCCAGCAAATGTGGACTCAGTGTCCAAAAGGTCAAATTTACTATTTATATAATCCTCATGACCTTTAAAGAAAATAAACGAAAGAGGATAAAAGTAAATCCAGGAGATACTTGCTTTATCTTTTGGTAATTCTTACATCTTTAAAAACAACCCCCAAAAAATTATTTGGATAGGTTTTTTTCCTGAAAATTATTAAAATCCCAAAGAAGATATGGGTTGAGCTCTAAGTAAGTTTTCTTGACATGACTAATGAAACATAATTGACCCAGCTCCCTCCACTTCTCCACCTGTTTATGTAGAAAGTGTATTGAAATGACCCATTTATATGATTATGGTCAGTCTCCAGTGTCTGCAAAGCATAACCGTTAAAGCAAATGACTGGTGATGAGAGCTCCTGAGATTTATTCCCAACTCTGTGCTTTCAGTTATGTAGTCCCTCTATAAAATGGGGATAGATTATTAACTCACAGACTTTTCATACTGGGAAGGTGCTTTGAGATCCTGTGGTCACTGATGATTAGTTTCTCAAAGCATATTCTAAACAAGTTACACATCCATGGGAAAAATGGGTTTATCATTGTTGGCTGCACTAATATTGCTTCTGCATGTATGAAATGTTCACAGGAACTGTGAGAATGTACAGACAGTAGCTTAAAATTTTTGCATTTTAAGGAAAGCTGTGAAAAATTTATGAAGCCAAGCAAAATGGACCTCTGTCCCTGGAAATTCAGCTAAATACTTTCTTAGTTGGCCAGTTCTCTGAGTTTTATGACCTGTTGTGATTCTCAACAGTTAATAAACAGTTCACAAGACAAACTCACTAGCTTTTAACAGTGTCACAAACTGGTAGTTCCAAGATTCTTTTAAAGATTATGAGAGATCGTCTCAGCAAATAAATATCCCAGTCTTGGAATAGATACTGAATCAAAATCTTCCCTTGTGTGCAAGATCACATTAAAACCTGACATATTTATCTGTTCTGCATGCAAGTAGTCAGCTTTAGTAGTACATCCCAAGTGTTCAAGTTTTTAAGTATCTGCTTATCCTACTCACTCTTCCACTCACACAAAATAAGAAATAAAGCAGCACGTTTTAACAGTTTGTAAAAAGAGCAGAAGACCTACCAGAAACATGATCACAGCAAAATTTATCTGTTTTTTCCCATAAGCTATAAAAAAAAAAGTTTACATATAATTGGTACTAATATACAAACTCCTAAGTGCTTAAATCATACTGAGGGCTGTTTTGCTACTTACAAGGAGGAGTATAAAGAGGATGATTGATGTAATAAGCAAGCCAAGCTGCAAATCCCCAGTAATACAAGCAGTTCTGAAAAACAGGGAATTTTTTCTTTGTTTTAGTTCAATCCTCTAAGCCAGTATTCACTGCAAGGACCGCTGCTAACAATCAGTCGGGCTGATCCTTCAAGTTGCTGATAATACAAAATATTACAGTACTGAGTGTGATAAGGTGGGAGCAGGCAACAGGAAACAACAGGAAGGAAGTAGTGCCCAGAGTAAGATCTCCTCTCCAATATCATGGAGCTGTTAAGTTTATGAACAGTTTTAGAAAGTATGATCATATTACTGAAAATTAATTAATCTTGTCTAGCAAGCCATTTGGCCAATACAGACTATGTTAAAGAGAGACTTGTTTTGCTAACCCCTGAGACTTCGCAAAAACAGATTTTGATACTGTCGCTCTTCCTTACTCATTACTTTGTATTGCCCAATTACTTGCCCTTCATCTTCTCCTTCACCACGCCTGTTTTCTTTCTTTCCTATGCTTGAACTTTTCCTACCTAAAGTCATCATGCCTGACACTTTCTTCTGCCCTTTCACTGTGATATCTTTAGTTTGCCCCTTCTGCTGCTGTCCTTGGCTTTCTATGATCCAGGTTCCATTCTCTAAACTCTGATAACAGGGCTCTCACTAGTGGTTGTACTGACTCATTCCTGACCAATCTCAGAGCTTGTTCACAGGCTTTACCCCTGAAAACAGACTACTTACAACCTCTGTCTCTGGTTTTCCTGGCCCTGCCTCTTTTGTTTTTTTCTTCTGACACTCATTGTTGCTTCAATATCTCGGTGACAGGTTATCTTCCTCCTTATGCAGGAGGGAGACCTTTTCTTGACTCATTCTTCATCTTCCTCTGTGCTCTCACCTCTAGGTGCCATTCTCCTGCAGACATAGTTTAATCCTTGTTGACAACTCCTAAGTTTGCTTCTCATCAGCAGAGATTTATCAAACCTAGTGCCCCAGTTTTTAACCTCAGTTTGGTTATCACCTGGACTTCAGGAAGACTAAAAATGAGCTCATCTTCCTTTCACCACTTCTGCTGTTCTTTTCCTTCCGCTTAGCTTTCCTTCCCTCCTATTTTCACTCGTGAGTAAAACACTGATCCTCTTACTGATCATTCTTTCTGGTGGTGCTTTTTTCTTAGCAGTAGGTTCGCATACCTGAGGCATTTCTAGGTCTTTCTGCTTTCTCCTTCACAGCTTTCCTTTCCTGCTCATGCAGCCAAAATTCTTATCTAAGGCTCCTTTCTTTCCCATCCTGACTGGTTTAACTTGCTGGGATTTTTTTTTTTTTTTTGCTTTGAATTGTGCAGCCTTTTCCTTCTATGTATACAAGAACTGCATTTCTAGCAATAACACCCCTAAAAGTGATTACCTCAGCGTCTGCAACCCACACTAGCTGACTGCAGTGTCTGACAGTGCATTTTTCTGAAAGTGCTGGTTCCTTCACCAGCCTTTTCAGAAACAGTCACAAACAGTGACCACTTTCTTTTCAAAGTTAATTGAACCGTTGAAGTGCCCAGAAACCTCAGACAAAATGGAGGCCCTTTTGGGCATGCTGTAATACATACACATAGTATGTCCTTGCTCTGAGGTGATATGTTAACAGATAACTGAAGAGAAAGAGTGAATTATTAACCAATAATTACAGATCAGGTGGGGCAAAAAGGTAGAGAGATTAAGTAACTTCACTGTGACAACTTCCCTTTTCTCCAGGAAAAGCAGCAGAGATGGAAGAACGACTCCAGCGAGGAACCATCTAGTTAGTGTCCTGTCCATAAACTAGTGCTTCTTCCCTAATGCTACCCTCTCCCACCATCATCTATGATTTATTAACTACTGTACAAACTTAGGTGGAAACGCTTTCTTGTAATCTTGGAATGGCGTCTTATTAAAAACCTTTCCCTAACTTCAGCCTTGGCACAGGATGGATCATGTGGCAGTGGATCTCAGTAAAGTAAAATCAAATAGATTATCACGGCTCAGCTCCGAACAATACATGCTGTAATTAAACTGAATGAGTACTATTCATCCAAAGAACATGATATACATGAGTACAAGAGTATTCCTCAGTTATAAGAAAAGGAGCTTTAAAATGAGTGGAGTCTGCTACTGCTAAGGTTCTCAGCAAACACTGCAAACATCCATCTGCCACTAGAAGCCTCATTGCTCATACAAAAGCCTCCAGCGAGGTTCAGAGAGGAACAGCAGAGTACATGCAGACTTTATAAACTCACTTGAAAGAAATTGTTTATGTGAATCTTTCATATTCCAGGTGAATAATAAAGCTTTACAACAATCTCTTATAAAAAGATTTTGTGAATCAAGTTCAGATATTGCATGCATCCCATAAAAAGTTTACAAAGTTATGCTTAGAATTTTAGTCCACTCCAACTGACAATCCCTATGTTGATCAAAACTATTTCTTAATGCCCTGCCTGTGTTTATTCATTACTAGCATGTACCTTTCTGTTTGTTTTGTATTGTCTTCTTTAATTTAGTGTTTTCTTTCCTCCAAAGGCTTTTATAGAAAGCAAAAATATCCCTTTTTTCCCATGAAAATGTCCAGTGAGACCAATCCTAAGATTAATCTTTGAGAAATTCCACCAGTACCTCCCTATTAGTAAAGGTCTGACAGATCCTTGCCTGGTACAACCACGATCATCGTTCCTTTAGTCAGTTGCTTTATCACCACAAAATTTTTGTATTAATCCCTATTTTATTCATCCTGAGGCAGTTGTTTGCCAAGTCCAGATAAATCAATTATTCTACTTTTCCATTGCCTAGAAAAATCATGTATCTTAGAAAGACTTACATACCTTGTTACTATATAGCATGAACTGATTTGGTGGACCTCTGCTGTCCTGAATCAATTTGGTAAACAAAGAATGAAAATCACAAATCTCATCAATTCTTGTCTCAGATCCCTGCTTATTGAGACTGAAGTGTTTCTGGATAAAGGTAACTTTCCATTGTACTTAAGAAATAAGCTATCTATATCTGCTATGTATGTGATCAAGCACTTTTAAGTGAAGTGTTTTCTACTATCTGTATGTGAGATAAAAAAGAGAAGAGGCACAGTTTTGGAGTAATACCACCAAAGTCAATGAAATAAAAGCAAACCAAACCCAAGCACTGCTAAGCAAGGAGAAGAATAACAGAGCAAATTTACAAATGAAACCAAGTACCACCAAGCTGAGAAGGTGGTAGAAGTGATCAGAATGACTGCTACAAATGTCAATTTTAGCAACAACAGTTTGTATGGTCTGAGAGGAATAAGCAGTTGTCAGATATGGCAGTAAGAAAATGAAGATTTATAGCATGCTACGGATTGTTTTTCAAGATAAAAGTTGCTCATTTATCCACTGTTTAGCATGTATTAGCTACTATTGTGTCAAGATCAAGTCTTTAAGAGATTTGCTAGCCTTTTAACAACGCTGTACTCTTCTGCTGTAGAAAACACAGTAAATTGCTAGGTAGGATTCTTACTGAGGGCCACTACTCAACTACAGAGCCTCCTTGCGTTCAGAAGGCCTGAAGCTATCGCCAGAACTACCAGAGCCACTGCACAGCTGTAAGGAGTTAGCCACAAGGTAGAACTTCAGCTGCTGGGAGTATCACAGCCAAAATGCAAATTCCAAGGGATTGTCTAAAATACCATGATAAATACCCAAATGCTGATACTATACAGTTTTACAGGTGTAGGTGATAATCTCCTGTCTTCCTGAGTCTAAAATGTAATTTTGAATACCAGTATGTACTTTGTTGCAAACCTTTGTAAAATAACTACAAGTCATGCATAACCATTCAGTCCTCTGTACTAGTTCGCAGACATCCAGGAAACAGAGGGTCTGCATCTTGACAGCTGCCCTGTGCCACAGCAGCACTGGTAACAGTAGGGAGTGCTCCTACAGAAGAAGAAAATGCAGAACAACCAAACTGCTTTGCCCTGAATCAAAGGTAAATTAACAGTTGCTTAACAGCAAAGAGAGTATTAGAGGCAAACAAGGTGTACAATGGCTGTTACAAAAGTAGAAATTTTATTTTTAAAAAAAAAAAACCACCCTCCCAATATTGTGCCTGCCTGTGCTACCTTAAAAGTTAACATCGTTAGGAAAACCTTCACGCCCAAGGAGCTAGCTGAGTGAAAAGGAAGGGTAAACTGAAGGTTTAAACTTCTAAAAGAGCAATGAAAACACTGTAACATGAATAACAGTACGACAACATGTGGGCTATATAATAGTGACATTAGGAATGCTTTTGAAAGAACTGCAGACTTATGGGTGAGATTTGCTGTGCATTAGTACAAAAGCCACACCAAAAAAGCTGTGCTGCAGCGGCAGAGCATAGGTTGGCTATGTTGGGCTTGTAAGGGGGGCTATGGATAGAGTCTGACACAATTTACCTTCACAATATTCCTCAGTGGCATAGTCCCATGGGAGAACCGATGAACAAACACTGTTTCAATCAACCTTTTGATGTAGTGGAAAGAATGGCAGATACATGCCAAGCTAGAAACAGCAAGACAAAAGCATTTAAGAGGGCTTAAAAACCAAGTGTGGCAAGACATTTGGAATAAGACTACAATGCTCAAGCCTGCAAACGGACTTACTTAACTACTGGATGTGGGCTTGATGTAAACCTCTCATCCAGTCCATAGACAAAAGGCATGCGGAAATAAAACAGAAAATAGATGAACAATGGACCTGTATATTCTATCAAAAATACCTGCAAAAAGAGAAAAAATAATTAGACAGATGAATTAGATGCTGATTTTGCTTTGGTTTCTTTGCGATAACTAATGCAGTGGTGGGATAAACACCTCCACTGACCCATCATGGCATTTAGAGAGACAGGGAGGGAATAGCAGGTTTGGGCTTGGGCCATGAAAGTGGCAGGCATGCACGTAAATGTTCTGCGATGCATTCGCCTCAGTTGCATACAGACAGCTTTGCCAGTGCAGCTGACACAGTATGGGTATGAAAAGATAATCATCAGCAGTCCAGACATCAGGATAAACATGCATGCATGTTACATTTATGCAGCTCTCACCCTTTTCTTGCCCTCAAAAACTGTTGCTTTACTTTGGGTTAAAACAAAATTTGGTGAAGAATTTATCTTGAAAAATGTAATTGTTTCTAATTAATTAATTTTGTTTAAACTGGAAACACAGCTTTTAAGTGTTCACAGGTTACCCCATCTGTATAAACAGTTAGCACAGCAGATGTCCAGGAAACAATCAGTTCATTCTATGTTCAAATGTTTAATGTGAACACAAAGAAAAGGGAAAGGAAAAGAAAGAAAATAAAAGAAGAAACCAAAGAAACTATTATCTAACTTGATATAATTTCAGGTCGGTGTGCATTTCATAGGAATATCACTTTAAATTGAAGTGAACTTTGGACCAGACATTAACAGTTGAATTTTCCTCACTTCTGTGAGTGAAGAAGGTAGGTCCATACCTCATTTATGGAGAAAGAAAGGAAACTGATTGTACTTCTGCCAACAAAAAACAAGCAAACAAAAAAAAAAAACAAAAAAAAAGAAACAAAAAAACCCAACCCACAAACACTGCTTCCTAATGCCTTTAGAGTTATTTTGACATTCAAAGAAGTTGTGTCCCTGACTTTTGTAGCAATCAGCATTTTCTCTGGCAAAGAACAGATTTGATTGTAGATTAGAAGTTTGTCTTTTTTATTTGATAAGACTGAAGTATTTCGTGGCTTACATTTGAATGAAGTAGCTTGAAGGGCAGGGAGAACAGAATATAAAGGAAAGAGTATGGAATGGCAAAAGTCTGGTGTTATTCTGCATCGTGACATTTTGGTATATATTGATGCAGGTATGTCTTGGGCTCTGTATTGCCATTAGAAGTTTTGCCTGTCTTACTGTTTTTTCTGATTGTGTAATATCTGCCTGATTTATCAGCATTGCATTCAAAGTAATGATGTGAATAGTAACTCTTCCAGGACATTTGACTTTTAAAAAAAATTTTACCTCATATGAATGTTGTCTTTGCTATTTGTCATTAGCACAAGATTTTATTAAGGTCTCAGAGCTAAGAAATTGTAAATATGCTTGTAAATTACTGGGAACTTTTCCCTTCATGCTGTGCTGTTTCATTATAACTAGTGTAATACATGTATCATGGACCTTCTGAAGAACTGGAAGGGCTATTGGGCCCTTCACAGCACCAACAGCTGTGCTGTGTTGCCTGAGGAGTGAGTTGTAACAGAATTTGCATTTGAGCTAAGACAGTAAATATGCGAGGTCTTTGTGGATGGCTACTAATACTACAGAAATTACCAGCTGTCATTAGCCTGCCATCACCAGCATCCTGGGACACAGGCACATGCAGACAGCTAGCTGATCTTACTTTCATGCATTTTACTGCTGAAGTTGTTGCAATTACTGACATGTGAAGTTGCTCACATGCCTCTTTGTAGGACAAATTCAGAGGATTATAATCCTCATCTTTGTCAGGAGAGTTACACAGGCCCTGTGAAGCAGATCTCCAAAGGCATTTAGACACACAGTTACTAGAAATTTTGTGGTAGACATATAAATCCATTTGAGAACCTGCACCTTAGCTCAGTAGAGCCAACCTAATGTGCAGCAAGTTTTCCACTGCTGCTCTCCCAGGGAACGAGGCATTCAGAATATCCTGTTACTGCTTTCCCTGATTAAATGAACTGAAGCCATGAGGAGTCATTGCCTGCATCCACTGTCAGAGCAGGCATCATGCAGAAATATTGGAGAGAGACAAAAGTGATATAAGGATTAATTATGTAAAAATAGCCATTAAAATGGCTCAGACTTGAAGCATAGCTCACCGTAGTCCATCCTATCTGTGGCCCTAAATCTTTAAAGTATAAGGTAGCAGTTGTGCCAACAGGGAGATGCTGCAGGATTTCCTCATCCCTCAGGGACTTTCCTTCTGAGAAGGAAAGAAGTAATTACAGCTCAGTGAAATTCAAGTCAACTTTGGTAGCATAATAGCTTTATATTGTTCTTTAACCAATCCGTGAGATTCTTTGATGTGACGTGAGTTGGAATCTCAATAAAGAAACAAAGAATGTTTACACTTACTTTGATTTATCCCTGTAATAGCATATGAGCCTGCATTCTCTATTCACAGGAAGACAGTTAAGAAAATTCTCAATCCTGCGTCTGCATAGTCTAGTAGGCTCACTTCATCACTGCTACAGCAGAATTTGCTGATGGGTTACAGCCATTCAACATAGTTCACCGACCCCCTAGTCAGCTGCACCTCCATTGTTCTCTCTCCCTCTCTTCTCATTGCCCATTGTCAGCCAAACAGAAGCTAGGACAAGCTGAGATTGGAAGGCTTTCATTGGTTTCATTGGAGGTTTTCATTGCCTCCTCTTTCCCAACCAGTCAGCTAGGAGGTGATTCCACAGAGCTTGAGCTAGCACTCAGGCTTCTAATTCCTAGATTTGGGGGAGCCTCCAGAGGGCCAGTATTTTCTCACAGCCAGTGTCATAACATAAGTCCATGGAGGAATCTGACAAGGCAGAACTTTGAAGAAGGAACTAAGAAACTCTTCCATGGACAGATTCTACACAATGAACTAACCTTCACCAGCATACTTTTAAGGGACTATTCAAATAGAAATATGCTTAATGGAAATGAAAGAAGAAAGTGTTACTTTTACACTGAATGCTGATGAATTACCACAGTTTGTCAATTTGACTTTCTTTTGTGCACCCAGGCCACGTCCTAACAGGCTTCTAGTAGGAATCCCTACATCTGCATTAATGAAGTCAGCCAGCTGGCATTAGCTTTGTCAGCAAATCCTACATCCATTGCAATGTGCTTTGCATTAGCTTACCTCAAAAGAACTGTAATTCCTACCTGAGAGCAGAGGATTATGTGAACTGATAGTTCTAACTCATAGCCCTTTTTAGTACTCCCAGCTGAGCATCACTGTGGAGATCATCTCACTGCAGCTAAGAGAAATTAGTACCTAGATTCTGTGCTACCTGTCTGAAAGCAAAAGTGCTCAGTAGTTAGAAAGTGCATTGGAAGAATCTGCAAATTCCTGAGTTAATTACCAAGCACCAGGCACACGTATGGAATTCTGTTCAATATTTTCAAAGAATTAAATTCGTTATGGGTTTTCTTCGGCCTTCATAGTGCTAAGGATCATAGCTGGAAACTCGTTCTTAAGAGCTAACACCCATGCAAAGTACACATTTCATGCCAGGCCACTGCTCCCAGCTTTATTACTCCAATCCTCACAAGCACTTACTTGGATCAAGTTTTATCGACTGTCTTGCTGGATACCACTGAGGATCTGTAAGACCATACAGAATTGTGTGATATACAATGTTTGTTTTAAATCACCCACTATTATAATTGCAACACAACAAGATAAGATTTAGTTAAAGATTTTTTGGGAATATTTATTCAACATTATATCTGTGAGTAATTGTGCAGAAGAAAAAATACAAAGGTGTATCAGGATAATATAAAAAATTATACTGAAATCTCACTGTGATTGCATTCAGGTGCAGGTTACTTAGCATTAAGTGTGTGTACATCACATGTTTCTAATTATGTAATTTCTCCTATTTATATACTGTATATTCTGATGTGATGTGAAGTGCTGCAAAAGTTATACTCACATAATCTATGAAACATCAGTCTGATCTCCCTAATTGTGGCATTTGGTTCCACCTAGGCAACAAAAAATATTGTATACATAAGATACATATTTTGAAAGACAATTACTAGGTGTAAGACTATACAATAAGACTATACAAGTAGAAATGTGACTCAAACAATATAACAGTGTAAGTTTCTTAGAGGTGGCTAGAAATGGTATGGAGGATTCAGAGTACTTCTTACAGGAAAAAGGGAGGACAATTTGTGGCATCTGTTTCAGAGGCAGTTTCTGTAGCAGTTTTCAAGAGTTACTACAACAGTTTGATGGCTTGTGAGTGAGTAAGGCACAACTGGTACCATCCTAGTGAAGCAGGTGAAATTGTGCTCTTTGCCCAAAAACTCCTTCAGGAAAACAGTTAAAGTACTCTGTAGTCAGTGTGAAGTGTGCATAATTGGTGCCTCTTCAGTGGCCAAAGGAAGGCTACCAGGAGATAAACTACTCTTCATAAACACTAAGTTTACTTAAGAAAAGTTAGTAATTTTTATATAGTCACCTAGCATTTTAAACAGAATTTTATTTTACCTTATCTAGGAAGCATAGCTGTTTCTTTGTCTTCCAATCAAGGATTTCCACCTGACAGGATACAAAATGATAATTACTAATTATTGGCTAAATAATGTCTAAATTCTTAGTTGATTCCCAAATTCATAATCATTGTTCAGGGTGAGACTCCATTTTTCTCTGGTCTTTGGTCTGTGTTAAAAATGCTTCTGATGTGCTCAAGAGACAGCTTTAATCATAGCTAGATTCTCAAAGAACTCAACTTGCAAAACAAATAATTTGTCTTCCTGAATATTTTCAGAAGCAAAAGTAGCTAATATTGATCAAAACACTTTGCAGTATTTTCTTATGCTAGAGCAAAAGGAACAAATAAAGATAGAGAAGTTTCAGAGGAATCACTAAGGAATAGAATTTTTATGATTTGTAAAACTAGAAAGACAGTTTGAGAAAAAAAAATTGCATATATATGCATGTAAGCAAGTATTCTGAGTACATACAGCTTGAAGAGTAATGTTCATTGTTCCCAGAATAATTGATTTGTAAAGAAAGTGGAAAGCATTAGTGGACAGGATGAACTGATGCAGCTAAAGATCTGGACTTCACAAATCCTTAAAAGGTTGTTGCAGGAATATTCAGCATTACTGTTGCTTCTCAGATCACCTGTGATCTGAGCATTTTATGTTCCAAGCAGCGATTTAGCTACAGCTCTGAAAAGGAAAGAGCAGTTTATTTCTGTGATCAAATGGCACTTTGGAAAAAGGTTATGGTGTTAATCAACAGCCAAACTGCAAAGTCCCAAATCATTTCAAAGTTCAGTTGCAGCAGGCTAGCAAAACCTAAAATACAGTGATGGTGTTTAAATTGTATTTGTTCTCATCCAACACTTTGCAATGGAACTTTGTTGTATAGTTAGGAGTGAAAGCTCAAAGCTTGTGTCACACTAAATGACTGGGACTACCATTACTTAGTACCAAAAGAGTCTGTTGTGGTTTTTTTTAAAACAAACATCCAGCATTAATTATGTTTGGTATTAACTGGCCAAGAGGATAGATTAACATTAAACTTTAAATATGATTCCTTACTAAAAATAGGAGCCACAGTCCAGTATCTTTCTAATAGGGTTGCTTTGAAGAGATCACTTGGTTGAAGTATCTGATTTCCTTCTTTTACTTGTCCCAGTTTGTTCTTTCTCTATTGGTGCAGCAATGGAGCACTTGGCTCCAGCCAGAAGTATCAAATCTGATCCCCACAAGGAATACTAATGCAATGATGTTTTCTGCTTGTGCATTGTAAGCTCTAAGTGGGACATCAAGTGAGGTAAGCACTTTTCCACCTGTGTGACACTCCTTTTTGTTTTAATTTGAAATTAAAATTTCAATTTTTTATTTTCTCTGTTTGTGAGACATCTCCACTGGAAATAAAATGAGTGGATTCCCTTCCTAGGGGGCTCTTCTTAAAAAACAGATTTATGCCTCTTGCAGTCCACTGAGCAAGTACTGTGGGGACTGTCCCTTCTGATGCTGAGTTACTACATGGATTATTGAAACTTCTGGTGTATCTCAGAGCTCTTGCGTTAATGAATACAATTGGACTGCCCTACAGACTGCAGTAGGGCCCGCAGCTTTGGCAGTCTCCTTCCCATTCCATACCCACTCCCAGAATATACATATTGGATCAGAATTCCCCAGAGACAGTTTTAGTCTATGGCCTTCAGTGGCTGTACTAGAGAAATCTTCTCAAGGCCAATTACAGAGTGGTTTGGCTAGCTTTCTACCACCTACACTCTTTTAATTAGTTTTTTCTCATTATGCATAAGGCCAGACTGAAAATTATAAACCATTTTTTTTGCTCTGTGGTTTTCATGGAAGTGGTTGTACAGAAATTTAAGTACGTCTTTAAAACTGCAATCAAATGCAAGGAAATCTTTTCACCATGAGGTTGGCCAAACATTGGAGCAAGTTGCCTAAAGAGGGCTTTGGACCACATGACTTCTAGAAGTCCCTTGCAACCTAAATTGTTAAGTGTTCCTCTTTTGGTTTTGGACACCCATTCCTGAACTTCAGACATTTCTGTTACTTTCAAGACCTAAGCAAATATCAGCAACATGGCTTTAGATTCCACTCCAGCCCATAGAAAGTTGTGCAACAACAGAGTGAAAACAAGGTGATTGTTTCCTCTAATTAACACACCTCTTAACTGTATCAGAACATACCCCAGTGTTTAGATGTTCCATGCATAAGGGATAGAAAAGCCTGATCCAAGGCAAGAAATGTTATCTTTTCCAAACATAATGGCCAATCACATGAACCCACGTACACTGAACACAGTGTTTCCAGTCTTTAGGCACAGCACCAAGTCAGTTAATGTATTGGTTGGCAACAGTTTTTAGATACCCAGCAATCTGTTCTTGGAACACTTACTTATGGGTAGCATCCCTTTCAAACATAATTTTTTTAGCTCAGAGAACTTTAATTCCTACGTGTTTTCAAAGCATTTAGCACAACAGGCCACTGACTGTTGGCCTGCACCAGTGCAGTATGACTTACAGTCCACTTATTTAGTGAATTTTTAAAGGCATTTTAAATTACAGCTTCTCTAAAACTACTTTGAGTAAAACTTAATCAATAGGTAGATCTGTGCAAGATAACTCTCTTAAAACTCTTCTATGACTACAAATATGTATCTCCAGTGCTTAGAAGAGAAATTCATTCTAGTGAGTAAGGATTAAAGACTAATATTGTGTTTAAAATGCAGAACGACTTCTCCCTGAACTGTTAGAGTGCTTACATATGCCAAGTTCCTTGAATTTAACACTAAAAAAAAATGCAGTGGTTGCCACAGTCCTAACTGGATCTTTCTAAACTTTTTATTTTTCCTATGGAATTAGTAATTTTCTCTCTCTCCTTAGACTTTTCGGTCACACTAGACCATATCAAGAATAACTTTCTTGAAGTCAATGGAGTTAAGCCAAAGGAAAATTACTGTAAAGTATACTTAGACCAAAAACTATATTTGTGCTGCTGCTACTATAACTGCCTTTCAATCTGAAACTTCCCTTGCACAGGAATGTACAAACTGCTGCAGAGGATGAGTCCAAGGATTCACCTAGAACAGATTCTTTCTTTCTGATACAGCGAGAAACAGGTGATTCAGACAAAGTAATAAAACAAGGCAAGAATGTAGTGATTGGAGGGAGGGGACAGATACAGGAACTGCAATTTTCCTGCACCAGAAGTGCTGTCTTTGTATTTAATAGCTTTTCGTGGATTTTTTCCTCAATTAGTTTATCTACTTTTCTTTGAAACCCATGTGAACTTTTTGCATGCAGTGTCCTGAGGCAGGGAGTTCCATAGCTTACCCACATGCTGCGTGAGGAATTCCCACAGCAGAACCAAGACAAATGTTTAACTACAAAGCTACTACTACTACTTCAATGTTACCTGTGGAGTGCTGTACCTTATTCTGTAAGTAGTCCAACTAAGTAAAGCCTTACCTCTCTGAATTGGCTCATATTTCATGAGACTTGAATCTTATTACATTATTTTGCTGTGTATAAAGAGATATAGTGACACCCATACTCAGAAGGTTTTATACAGAATTTAGATGTCTAACATTTGCAGGCTCACAAGATATACACTAGGTACTTACTCCTCAGCTTCCCAAATTGTTCTTCTATACATGCCAATGAGAACCACTGTCTCAACTGTGCTGGAACTCCTAGTACATTTTTATTTCTTCCATCTGTGTCAGATTTGTTAGCTAGGCATGGTTGAATCTAAATCCTCAAGGACCTTGATCCGGTAAGCATCTTTATCCCAAAGTCAGCACAATGCATAGTATTTAGATTATTTCTGAGTGAAACTAAACTGTGAACAAAGAAGATGATCTAGTTTTACATGCTTTGTATGTAATGGCTAGACACACTGCCAGAAGTGGGAAAATTATTTTAGACTGTCTTCTGCCACTCCCCACTCCCCCTGAGAAGGCCTGGGTGTATTGGGCCACCAAAATCTTTTTATAAGATTAAAGAGAGACCAAAAAGTACAGGCAGGAGAGGACAGAAGTGTGTTCCAGTGAAAAGGGCACTCTCTTACCAATGAGAAATCCTGAATTCCTGCCTCTCAGAGCTGTTTCAAGCTCTGCTCCCTTCCACTGTCATTCTGTTCTGCACTTCCCTACAGTGGGTATCTTTTGGGATACCACAAAGCGAAGGGGTAGGGTTGAAGTAAACTTGAATACCTTAACCAAATTGTCATATCCACACTTGGAGCTGAGTGCCTAACCCAAAGGCGCGGCAAACCCCAAGTCGCTTTGTGGACCTGGACCTGAGGATGGTAACAGGTGTGGAGCTACAAATGATTGTCCTTCAGAAAGACAAACACATTTATGTAATTAACAGGGCACAAAATGAGTCAGTGTAAGAATAGCCAGGAAGGAAAAGGAAGGTGTCTTCCCTGGTAGTGGGAGGCTGGTTTACTTTTCACAAAATGGAATAGCTGTTAGAGGTTTGTGCTTTCACAGCAAATTCTGGCTCTTGAAAGCCTATGAAAGCTTTCCAGCTTTTACTAGCATGACGTCTTCCACGCGGATACAGGAGATGGGAAAGGAACCTGCACCAGTTAATACTGACTCAGTGGGTATTTACTTACACTGGCTAACACAGAGCCGCACACTGCCAATTTCCCAGGCATACTGAAGAGTCACATCATTCACCAAGTATCACTGTCACTATGAAGCAGACTGGAGTGCCTCCATCTGAGAACCTAAGACAGCTTTGACTCAACACTAAGTAGACATCCAAGTTTTTGAACACCACTCCGTAGCCTTTTCCATGTGCAACAGAGAATATTCATGTTTTATATGTCTTTTGAGAGGGCTGGAAGCCCTGGGAAGTTTTAAGCTTGTATACTAACAGATGAACTCACAAGATTTGTATTAATTGTTTAAAATATACTCCAAAGAAGTCTATTGCTTCTTCTAAAATAAGACTCACGATTTCCAATGTAGCCTTCAAATTCTGAGTAGCTCCAAGTAACTCCTGCCAAATAATGTTTTACTATCATATTTTCCTTTACAAAATTAAAAGCTTCTCTTTCAAGCCCCATGGAGAAAAAAGGACAAACTGCTGTCTTTTAAATGAAGCAGCACAACTGACTGTAGAAAGTGTTGGCAAGTGAGTGGAGAAGTGGTGAGGGAAGAGAAAGAGAGAATGCTTTTCCGTATCTTTTCGCCCCTTTCTGTGATAATAATTGTGTGTGTTACTTGTGAAAGCAGAGCAGATGTCTTCAAATAGCAAGGCAATTTTCAGCAGTGTCCCTTTAACTGATGGTTCAGATAGCTCATATGTGGCCTTGTCTTGTCTTGCTCAGGCAGCTCTTGGAAGATACAGAATCTTAAAATCCTCTGCAGTCCTGCTTTTGGCACTTGCTCTCAGTGTTTTTACTCGATGAGGCATTAGACAGCATAGCTCTGAGTGGGAGAAACCTTTGTAACAGGAGCTGTGACATCTCAGCAATGCCAGCTAGGCAGCAGTCATCACCCCCTTGCATTCAGAGGGTTTTCATCACAGTCAGAGCAGGGAGAAACTTTAAATGCCAGCAAGGGGGGCCAGTACGTTATTGCTTTTAGACTGTACTGCACATGTCAGTTCAATCTGTCCTCAGGGAATGAAGAGTCCCAAACATTTTTAGTTGTCACTGCTCACAAAAGACACTTCCCATCCAAACCAGTTAAAGCAAAAGTAGAACTGTGGCTCTTATGACACTAATTTTTTACAGCATGAGTGTATTTGTTCAAGTATCTTTCCTCTAGGAAATCAGAGCACCATACTATTTTCTTTATATGAAATGCTTTTGAAGACCTAAAGCTGTCAAGTAGGAAGAAAGGGGAGAATTCGTTAGCCCAACTTCAGAGCTCTCTACTAGAGACATTTACAACTGAGCGTGTCACCGAGACATCCTTTGTATGGAAAGGAAAAAAGCAGGCACTTTTAGGATAAACTGTGTCTTAAGCTCTGAAACAAACCTAAAATAGGTCAGAAGAGTTGTTCTCTAATCAATTTGGAGAAAGGAGCACTCCTAGAGAATACTAATCATCTAGAGACAAATATCTATTATAAATCTCTAAATTTGCAGAGGTGAATCTCCTCAGATTATCAGGTGCAGTACTTTCAGAAATGCACATATTTCTTTTAACTGTAGTTGCTCTTGCTAAGCTTCTCCTGAGCTATTAGTGATAAAAAAGCTGAGGTAAAATTAGAAACATACCTATAGCTGAGGTAAACAGGACCTACTCTAGCATTATGATTATTACAGAATAAGAAATGTAGAGGCAGCCATTTGGACATAGGTCTAGGAGTACAGGGACCTGGCTTTGCCTATCAGTTCTAACACAAATATCTCATAATTAGAGGGAAATCACAATAAAATCACACACTGGTTTTATTAGCTGCACGTCCATGAGCTTCAGCATACTTTGGCTTAATTAGGTGGTTGCTCATAACTCTTGTTGCTAAGTTTAAACATAGCCAATTCAAAATAAGGACCTAAAGGTACTTGCAAAGCTGAATCTTCCTTTCACTGGCTTCTTAATAGCCACTTTAAAACAGTGTTGCCTATTTTTACATGTTTCTGTCTTTAACTGTGCTGAGACAGACTCATAAAGGGAAGGAAGGAATTAACAGTCTGTATCTCAGCACTCATAGTTGGTCTGATGTTCCTGCCTATCTTTTTGTAGGTCCATTCGCCAAAGAATAATTTTATTAATGCACAAAGAAGAGGACCTTCCTATGTGCTCAGGATCCTATGAAACTGATGGTGTACTAAGCATGATCAAATGCACAAAGTGAACAAAACAGAAAGACATATTCCACCAATAAAACTGCTAAACTTGTAACAGTCATATTCTAAAAAATTCAGACAGCGATAGTTTGGTGATTGTAAAGTGCTTCATGATTCTTACAAGGAAGCACCACAGAAGAGCAATAAAGGGTAAATGTTTTAGAGATGTAAAGATGTTTTTAGAGATGTAAAGAACTATACCTCAAACAGGGAATGCTAGCATTTGTAACAGAGATTTCCACACACTCCCCAGAGGAAGCACTGGGAGAGGTGGGACACTTAGCTTCTCTCCTTTGATAACTCAGTTTTGAATGCATGGTGGGGTAATGCAATTCATTATTCAAATTAAATGAAATTAGAACAGAGAGGAAATCAGTGGGGAAAACAGACTTGCTATCACCACTATGGGGAGAACTGCTCAGAGCTACCTACAACCTGAGTCAGCTCAGACACACACTGGATGAGCTAGGCAAATCTATTTCCACCCTTTATCTGCTGTACAGAGAAAAGAACTAAGATATACAAGGCTGACATGTAAATTCATGAGGCATTCTGAGCTTGGATTAGTGTTGCTTAGACACAGGATCTTGATTTCGGACTCAGAAGACCTGTATGTGCTGATATTGTTCTGTCTAGCAAGATGGAGCAGGTCATTCTGCTTCTGCATGTTTCCCCATCTGCAAAATGAGGTCTTTTTAAGTCTTCTAGTACAAGTGCTATTCAGAAGTTCAGTATGGCTAAGGCAGCAAACCTGCAGAATAGACAATGACTGAAGAAGGGTAATACACATGTGCCGGCTCCTGTGTTTGGATCTCACAAGAGTTTGGGACACTGGTAGAAATGCAGGAGGCAGTGAAACTCTTGGTTGTGTTTCTTAAGAAACAGGGAGATCAACACTGCAGAGGAAGAGCCATGGTGCAGCTTATTTTGCTGCTCATGATGTCCAGAATGCTTTTATAGCTTTGAAAATCAAAATCTCAACTTTTAGGTCCTGCTAAGTAATGAAAGGAGCAGCTTTTTTCATATTGTTTTGGATTTTGTCAATGCTATAACAATTGTTTTATATTTTGCACAGCGGGGAGGAATTTTCATCATTTTTAGGCAAGTTGCGCTGGAGAAACTGAAATGTGAGCCTCCAGAAACACATTCAGGATTGCTGCCGTTGAGCTTATCCCAATCTGCTTTTTTAATACTAGCCACTCCCAAGAATTTTTGTATTGGCCAGCCTAACTAATTCTAGCAAAGATTCGGTGTGGCTGCTTATAGAGGTTGATGAGACACATTACTCTTCACATTCCCAGGAGCACGTTACTCCGCACTGTCTGCACACACGAGGAGCTGACTGCACTAAACTCCGTCCGGCTATTTTTTCATTTCCTACGCCAAAACTCGGTGGAGCCTG
>NW_009714785.1:0-241 GCF_000703405.1 Apaloderma vittatum
AGGCCGAGCCCCTGATGCCGCCGTACGGCCTCGGGCAGGGCATGGCGCCCACCGACCTCCACCACGCTCAGCAGTCGCAGATGTTGCACCAGTTACTCCAGCAACACGGAGCAGAGTAAGGCTTGAGTTGTTCCGGGGCTTTTTTCATGTGATTTCTGGAGGAAGGATGGAAGCGGAGGGCGTGGTGGGAGAGATGGAGGCTTGCGAGCTGACTGGGTTTAACGTTAAGGAGCGTGGTTCT
>NW_009714785.1:308-1203 GCF_000703405.1 Apaloderma vittatum
TCCTGGTTCTGTGCTGCTCACAGTTCGAGAGAGATAGGGAACTACTGCACAGAGTCCAGCGGAGGAGAACGAAGATAAATGGGGCGCTGGAGCATCTCTTATGAGGAAAGGTTGAGAGAGCTGGGACTCTTCAGCCTGGAGAAGAAAAGTCTGAGGGGACACCTTATCAATGTCTATATATAGACCTTATCGATGTCTATAGACATCCACAGGGTGGGCGAGAGGAGGGTAGAGCCAGACTTTTTTCGGTGGTGCCCTACGACCAGACAAAGGGCAACAGGCACTAGTTGGAGCACAGGGAGTTTCATCTAAATATGAGGAAAAAAACCTCTTCTCTGTGCGGGTGACAGAGCTCTGGCACAGGCTGCCCAGGGAGCTAGTGGGGTCTCCTTCTCCAAAGACTTTTAAAACCCAGCTGGATGCCATCCTGTGTGACGTGCTCTAGCCGGAGGGGTTTGACTAGACGCTCTCTAGAGGTCCCTTCCAACTCCACCAATTCTGTGATTCCGTGAAAGACGTGGCTTCTCCGTGCACAAGGCTCGGCAGTCCCAGGGTTGGGTGGGCAGAGCCTGGCGGGGAAGAAGGTGAAGGTTTGGGGTTTGCAGTGGTTTTTTTTCTGTGAGATCCTGGCTTTTTCCCCGGTTGCGGGCCGTGGGGCTGTGCCCTCCCCCTCCCCGGGGGCCTCTTGCTATTCTGCTGAGCTTTTGCTTTCCCGTGGGGTCCCCGCAGCCTCCCGGTGCACCCCGCTAAGAAGCGGAAACACTCCGAGTCGCCCCCCAACACCCTCAACGCTCAGATGCTCAACGGGCTCATAAAGCAGGAGCCAGGTATGGGGTCGGTGCCGCTCAACCCTGACCGAGTCCAAACACCTCCCTGGCACCAGCCGGGAGCACTT
>NW_009714785.1:1238-5379 GCF_000703405.1 Apaloderma vittatum
CCCTTAATACCCCCAGCATGCAAACCCCTGCTGGTGACCCCCCTGGGCCAAGATGCTTGGGCAGGAGGGTGGGTGGGCGTTGAAGGGGGCTGCCCAAAGTGGGACTCACCCCCCCTGGACCCCCAGGGTGGTGGCGAGTTGATGTTGGCCCAGATCTTGTGCGCTGGTGGGCGGGAGGCAAGACTTGGCCGCACAAGCAATGCTTCTTTGCGCTCTTACCCAGCTGTTGTCAGAATGATTGAAAAAGGTGTTTTGCGGTGGTTTTTTTTTTTTCCCCCTCAGGGCTGATTCAAGATAACGACAGCTTGAACGGCTCCTACTTGGATCCCAACTACCAGTCTATAAAGTGGCAGCCGCACCAGCAGAACAAGTGGGCGACGCTGTACGATGCCAACTACAAGGAGCTGTGAGTAAATCCGTGCACCTCTGGAGAAAGGGAGAATTCGCTTTTTGGGCTTCGGTGGCGAGAGGCCGGGCTTGAGGGGACATCGTGCTCGCAAGGTGGGACAAAGATCGCCCTGGGCTCTCCTTCCCAAAGTCCTGGGTTTTAAAATAAGTATTAAGATTTCCCAGACAATGCATAGCATGGATGACTGGAGGTAATCTAGAGCCACTTCGGCTTGAGAGTAGCGTAGAAAGGAGCGGGAGGAGGAGGAGTGGGAGTGGTTGATGGGCTTAGGAGGAGAGGAAGAAAGGAAGAGGTGGAGGAGAGCTGGGAAACCAGCAGAGGCAGAGAGAGAAGGAGAGAGGAAAGCTGGGGTGGCCAAGGTGGGCTGGGGGCGCTGCGTGGGGCTTGGAAGGAGAAGCTGGGGCAGAGGAGGGCGGAGGCAGCGCCTGGACAAGCTTCGTGGGGAAAGAGGGGAGGAAACCGCTCTGGATCCTCCCTGCATTCCTTGGAGGTGACAGAGAGCTGGCAATCAGCAGGCTGGCTTCCAGGAACCGCTCGCCGAACAAACGAAACCCCCCCCACATACACCCACGCCCCTACCTCGCTCCCCGTTTCGCCTCCTCCTCTTTCTGCGCAGCCAGCGGCTGGCGGGGGGCTCCCTCCGGGCCAGCGGTCCTCTCAGGGGACATGCGGGAGGGGGTGCGCTGTCATCCGTGATTCCGTGTCACCCAGGGCTGCTCCAACACCTTGCCTGGCTGGGGACCAGGGCTGTTGCCCTGCGTAGAGGTGGCTGTTGGAGTTGGTCCCTTCTTCGGTGTCGTCCTGTCACTTGCAAAGACCAAAGACCGTCTAGGCGGCCATTTCCCCGACCGCAGCAGGAGAGGGGGAATTACCCCTCCCTGAGTTGGGGAGGTGGTTCCTTCTGGCTTTACTGAGCTGTCTCCACAAAGGAAGCATCTCCCACCTTCATTAGGAGGAACTTCTGGCAACTCGTGAGCAGCTCCAAAGTCCAGTCCTGCAGCCCTGTCCCTGCTCTCCACCAGCAGATTCCTTTTCTGTAGACTGAGGATGAGGGAAGCCGACCATCTCTCGCTGAGCACACGTGTGCCACCATCTCCAGTTCCTGCTTTCTGCACGGGGCAGCGCTTGCATCCAGCTCCCACCACCTCTGAACGCTGTCAGGACACATCATCTCCATCTCTTGGTTTCTCCGTCTCTTGGTTTCTCCATCTCTTGGTTTCTCCGTCTCTTGGTTTCTCCATCTCTTGGTTTCTCCGTCTCTTGGTTTTTCCATCTCTTGGTTTTTCTCCGTCTCTTGGTTTCTCCATCTCTTGGTTTCTCTGTCTCGTGGTTTTTCCATCTCTTGGTTTTCTCCGTCTCTTGGTTTCTCCGTCTCTTGGTTTCTCCGTCTCTTGGTTTTTCCATCTCTTGGTTTCTCCGTCTCGTGGTTTTTCCATCTCTTGGTTTTCTCCGTCTCTTGGTTTCTCCGTCTCTTGGTTTTTCCATCTCTTGGTTTCTCCATCTCTTGGTTTCTCCGTCTCGTGGTTTTTCCATCTCTTGGTTTTCAAGCAGGCTCTGGCCATCCCTGGGCAGATGCGACGCTGCCGTTTGCCCACCTGGCGAAGCCACTTTTTTGGCTTCTGCTGCTGCTCTCGCTTCTCCCAGACTCTGGTTTTGTGCCAGTCCAGCCTCCAACCGCCAGCCTCGGTGCCTTCGCCCCATGTCAAAGGGCTTCTGAGAAGCAGAGGTGCCCAAAGCAGTGAACCCCTCTTCTCTAATATTTTCTGCTGGGCATAGAGAAATACCAAACCACAGCTTCCAACTTCTGCCAGCCCAGCCCTTGCCCTAGCCGTGTTCTTCAGATCTGGACTTGGCATCCCTTTGCCTAATGCCCGCTCGTAGGATTTGGGGCAAACCTGCTTCTTGCGGCATTTAGGTCATCACCCCCTTGCGTAATGAATAAATTCCTTTGGGCTGACTTCATGCAGGTTTGAGGCACCCACGTGCGGTTTGTTGTGGTGTTGGGTTTGACCAGAGTTCAGGGTTAAGGACAAGGGTCAATTGATTAATTTTTTGTTACTATCTTAGTGGATTCTTCCTCCTTTGTGGCGGGTTCAAGGCCAGGTAGCTCTAGGAGAGCCTGTCCAAGCTGAACCTACATCTACGTGGAAGATCACTTGGTACAGCACACACCTGGGTAGATCTATGAGAAGCACCAGAAATCTTCCTGGTTTTTCCAACACTATTTTTTAGCTTGGCTAATCCATGTTTTAGCAGGCAGGAGTTTTCTTCCTTTCTGCTTTTTGGGTATACTCAGCAAATGAGCAGGCATCTCTGCCTCTTCGAAATCCATGAGTATTTCCACAATTTGAGACCGTAAAGCAAGGACCAGTGTTGTTTTCTGCTGGAAGCTGTCCTCTGTTGTTTATGTGCTCTTAAGAGTTTTCTACCCCTGGAGGGAACGGTTTTGGTGTTGGTTTTTTCTTTTTTTCCCCTGTGATCCAGGTGCCCACAATCTATTCACAGCCCCAGGAATTTAAATCATCTGAATCATCTGACTTTTTCCTCCTCTTGTTCTTAAGAAAAGAGACCGGGAACGTCAGTTAAGGAGGGAAACTGTAGGAAACTCTTCAAGTTTAATAATATTCCATGTTCTCCTCATTCGAGCCCATTTAACAGCTCTCTGTTCTTACACAGGGAGAGTAGCCATCGCATCAGGTCGTATTTGTACCCTGTGCCTGCGAATACGTGAAAAATTTGATCTCCTTTCAGGCATTTTCCTGGCAAAAAAAAAAAAAAAAAAACGACACAGAGGAGAGAACCTTCAACATTTTCTGTTTTGACTGTTCCTTTGCTTTCTTCCGGGAAAAAAAAAAAAAAAAAAAAGGCTACAGAGTAGAGACCCTTCAACCATATCTCTTTTTTTTCTACTGCATATAAGTTGGAGCCAGGCTGCTTCTTGGCCATTGCCGTGGGGAGCCGGTCTCGTATGAGCTACATGGGTTTAGTTTTGACACAAACTTCCTAGAATTGGGCTGGAATAAGGAAATGGAGGAAAGAAAAGGAGAGTTGCGTGGGTTCGAGCGGAGGTGCCTGGAAATCTGCGTCTTGGCTCGTGTCTCAGGCTTTGGTTGTGCAGGCGGAGGGATCTGCTCGAGGGAGACCCGAGTGTCTGGATTAGTTTTATTGATGATACGTTTCTTTTTGGCTTTTTGCGCTGGTTTTGCGGTTTCAGGCTCGCTGAACCTTCCAAAAGGGATAGCTGGTGTTCCAGCAGTGGTGCCAAAGAGGCCTGGAACCAGGCGGTTCCCTCGTTTACTCCTGGGAGCAGGAGTCATCCATCTCCCTGACAGCCTTGCTCTGATAAATGCCAGCAGGCTCCCTCCTCCCTCTCCGCGGTTGTTTACAGCCTTGAGGTGAGGCAGCTGGTCCAGCTCCACAGAACCATCTCGGCGCTGAGGCCAGAGCCTCTCCGCTCTCGCCCTGGGAACTGTGCTGGGGGCCGTTCTCCTCCACCAAGCCGACTCCACGCGTTCTCCTCTTACGCTCAGGGCTGGAGGCTAAACCGGAGCTTTCAGGCTCCCTGGAAGAAACGTCCTTACAAACAGCACCGGAGCTGGTCCTGCTGCAGATGCTGGATGTCACCAGGCTGGCGTGACGTGGTTTGGGTTAGGTAACCCAGTGGGTTGGCCCCATTGAGCTTGGCTCAGCCCGTGGTGATGGATCATAGAATCACAGAATGTTGGGGTTGGA
>NW_009714786.1:0-443 GCF_000703405.1 Apaloderma vittatum
GCGCAGACACCAAGGTGACACTCGGAAAAGATTAACTCGAGAAGTTATAAAGTAGTTATGGTTTAATAAGCGCGCTGGTGCGCAGGGGATCTCTCCTCCAAAGACGAGCACACCCGAACGATGCATTTACCTTGGTTTTATGCAGTGAAAGTTACATATTCATTAGACTCCTATACATATTCATGAGCTATCCCGAAAAAGGCACTCAGTTCTGGTGGTTGGCTGCTCCTCCTCTTGACGCTTGCGCCGGGTCTCCTGGTGGTTGGGCAGGGGTCTTCAGGGATGAAGGCCGTAGGTCTTCCTCGCGATGAACTTTTTACCTTCGTCCCAAAACTGTTTGTTCTCAGCACATTTTGTAAGGTATCTTGTCCTCGAATTCCACAAGGGGCTTCATCACCAGATGGGCTTTGTGAGATGCCCCTTATCACTAGTGTTCTTGTCAA
>NW_009714787.1:0-202 GCF_000703405.1 Apaloderma vittatum
GGCAGCGGGCTTCTCTTGCCGAGCCTCACCGTGGGGCACACACGTGGTCCCCTGCTCTTCTGCCAGGACATCCCCTCTCCCCACAGAGCCGTGCCCCAAGGTCAGCAGGAGAGGGGAGGGAGAGAGAGGGGGGAGAGGGGGTCTTAGGAATTAGTAGAAATATCTGAGGGGTGGGTGGTACCACCTCAACAGGAGCTGGTAA
>NW_009714788.1:0-4806 GCF_000703405.1 Apaloderma vittatum
AGACACCCTCAGCCCCGTGGCTGCCATGCTGGCAGGGCGGCCGTGATCGATTACCTTGGGGTTCTCCAGGATCCCGGCTTCGTAGCTGTAGCAGGCAGGTAAGGAGAGAGAAGTCACCACAGCACCTGCAATTTGTAACATCGAAACCCACCAGGATGATCCCCCCACTCCCACCTTCCCAAAGATGGGTGTAAACACGTGTTACAGATCTCCATGGGCTTTTAGAAGCAACCCTGCAAGGAACGCTGGATTTGGGAGAGCCAAGGAGATGGATGCTAAAACGTGGGATGTGGACAACTAGGTAGAAAAGGTTTTGGGGTGACCCTTGGCCAGCACATGATGGGGAAGCCCTGGACTCTGGAGGTGTGAAAGGCTATCCTGGTCATGCGGGAAGGGGAGGATCGGGGCCCCAAGCTCTGTGTCCTCACCCCACAGGAGCTGCCCACCCACTCAGCCTCTCACCTGATGTGCATGAGGTTTTCATCCATGCTCCAAGGCGTCTGGGGTGTCACAGGCACCGGGATCCCGTGTTTCTGCCGAGAGAAGGGTAGTGAGGCTGAGCCAGCCCGTGGGAAGAACCAGACCCTGCCAGCACTGGCTCCTGCTGGGATCAGCCCCAAAAGCACAAAGGAACAACCCACAGCCACCAGCAAGGTGGCACGGAGCAGGGTGGACATCTGTGTCCCTGACCTTTGGCAACATCAGCTCCCATCACGAGGGCCACCTTGATGGGGACATCAGGGACACAGTGTGGCTGGGAGAAGAACTGCCACCTCAGCCCTGCCACAAGATGAGAAGGAGCCCCATAGCACCCCACAGACCCAAGTGATGGAGATGACAACAGAGACGTGCCCTTCTTCTAGGTCCAGGTCCAGGATGGTGCATTCCCCCTGGCTCATCTCCTCATCAAGGGGAGGTGATACAGAGAGAGAAATCCCCAAAACCACATGATGCTCTGCAGCCTAAACAGGACTGCTGCTCTGTTGGAAGGGGACAGCACAAATGTGTCCCCACAGCCTCATGCAAACACGTGGCAACGCAGGCACAGGACACACGGGAGACTGGCATCCCCCGAGCCCAGACACCCCGAACACGCCGTGCCCGGGGACGCACGGCCTCGCACCGGCTGCCTCCCCGGCACCGCGCCGAGCCTGGCTCCCTAACAAGGTCACCAGCATGCTCAATTATCTGCTGACACTTCAATGGGGGAAATTGCCTGTGAAGACGAGGTGAATACGCGAGGGAATTAGCGGGAGAGGCGGATGGCGGCGAGCTGACAACCAGAGCCAGCGGGGATGCTGCCCACCCTGCCGGCACGCCGAGCCACGACATCCCGGCTGCAGGATGGCCTCAACGAAATGGGGATGGAGGGGACAGCTCTGGGTTCCCACTGTGTCTCAGTGTGTTTGTGCAGCCCGTACAACACTGGTAAGTTCTGGCATTTCAGTGTCACCACAGCAGGGACATCAGCCAAGGGCTCAGCCAGGAACAGAGGAGCAGGGGCTGAGAAAAGGCTCTTCGTTTGCCGGGAAAAGGGGAAGGAAATGCTTGTGGTTGTTAAATCATGGTCATCAACCCATCGGCTGAGATGGGAGCAAGGTTCTGAGGTACCTCCTAAGGCTACAGAGGGACCAACTCAGCCCCACTCCCGGGGGGACGTTGCCCCAGGCTCATGGGTCCTGGTTTGCTCGTCCCACACCACACTCCCAGTGTGAGGACCCCCCCGGGACCCCCATCCCAGGCTCCGGAGATGGGTGCTGGGCAGCCTTTGTCTCCTTGACCCAGACCCCTCTGCAGGGCTGCTCTCCTGCCTGCAGACCTTGCCCAGGAAGGAGAGCGGGCAGAGCCCTTCTACGTTTCACACAGGCTTCAAAACACAAGTCTGGGCTTGCTGGGAGGGCAAAACACCACCTGCTGGGTAAAAGCGCTGGGGATCACCTGGCTTCCCCAGGAAGAACAAGAAGACCATTCTCCCTGGTCCATCCCTCACACAGATGGAGACACAGGTGCCTTCCAGCCCTCCAAAGCATTGCTCAGGGGAGACCAAGGGTCTGGAGGGTCAGACCACGCTCCTGTCGGCACCTGTCCCCTCGTTTTCATCCCAGTGCCCTCAAGGATGTTGGCAGAGAACATTTCACCTTACTTAATGAAACTTTCCCTGGCATTAACAGAGCCTCAAATTATGACTACCCAAGCGCCGAGGTGAGTGCATCCAGGTGCTGAACGGACCCGGCCACACACCTCCCTCTCCCGAGCACAAAAAAGAAGGGAGATGCCCTCTTTTTTTTTAATGCTGAACATAACCAGAGACCAAGAGGTACTACAAACCCTCAACCTTTTCTCTTTAAACAGGGCCCCAATCCATTTCATTTCCCTTTACCCTCCCCTTCCAAACAAACAAACAACAACCAAAACCAGACCCCAAACAAAACCCCCAAACCCAAAACACATGTTCCATTTTCCATATAATAAAACTGCAGCGCTCTTAATAACTCCCCTATTTGACAATTTGTTTGGCAACATATGGAAAGCTCTCGTAAACTCGCCCCTTCATAATACAACAGCAGATGGCAAACACAATCCTCAACACGCAGCTCCCAGCGGCCCTAATGGGCTCGGAGGGCTCCTCGCCCCACGCCGCATCCCTCCGGCTCCGCACCTCGCCTTCCCAGAGATTACCCAGGCAGCCTCGATGGCAGCTATTTAAAAACTGAAGCAATTTTCTGGTTTATGCACAGAGCTGCCTTTTCCCTTTTGATTGATTGAGCCGAGTTGTCAAGCATTTCCATGAAGTTGCTAAAAAAGAAAGGTACCCTGGTGGGCACGTAAAAACCTGATGCAAAACTTCTAATATGTTTTATTCCAACTTGTACTTCAAAAAGGAAGGGACAACAAAGGCAAACGTATTTGCTTTGTCTGTTACACAAGTCAGGGAGCTGGGACCCGTTTCCTTGGAAAGCAAGTTACCATTAATAGCCAGGTAATTATGGAGCTTTTATAAAGGAAGGAGGGAAAAAAAAGAGGAGACAAAAAAATCCCTGACCAGGAGGCTCCAGTGTGGTGCTGCAGGGATGTCGTGCAGGGCTTGCTTCTCCCACCTACTAAATCACAGTGTACATCCCGTGGTCCCCCAGGCATCCCACTGCTGCCCCAAATATCCCCAGTTGCCCTGAGCATCCCCCGGCCACCCCACACTGGCTCCTACCTTGGCATAGTCCATCAGCTCAGGGCGTCCAGGGAAACGCTGGTAAAACTCAGGCAGCCTCCACGGCGCAACAACCTGGCAAGAGGGCAGGACCATTAGACAAGAAGCCCCTTGACCCCTCATAGCCTCTGGGCCACCTTGCCCCTCAACACCCCTCTGGGATCCCCACAGCAGAGGACTCCTGGCAGCCCTGGGGAGGTCAGACCCACAGGGTGCTGGTTCCCCAGCCAGTATTTAATCTTGCACAAGGGTGGAGTAACCCAGGCTCCTCACCCTAACAAGGTGATGGATGTAAAGGGGAAACAGGCAGCATCAATTATCCAGCAGCTGCCTTGGTAGCATTTCCACCATGGCCTTGTGGTGTTTGGGGTATAAATAGGTCAATTAAGGATGATTACAGCCCCCTCAAATGCCAAAACGTCGCTCCATGCAGCTGGCAGCTTGTTAAAGCGAGGCACAGCCGCTTGCATCAGTGGTAAAACAAAATTCCCCACCAGCTGCAGAAGGGGCCAGGAGCCCAGCCGTCGGGTGCCAGGGGACAATTTGGGGTGCCTTACCTTGATCTTAGGGCACAGGGCGTAGCAGGTGAGTTCAAACCGAACCTGGTCGTTACCCTGAAACACAAATGGGAGATGCTGAAGGGTCACCCCACACCAGGGCGGGCTTGGAAGTGGATGCCCCCAATCCCCGATGGGGCCTCGTCCCTGGACGAGCTCACTCAGGGCCATAGAGCAGCCTTGGGAGAGGAATATGGCCTGGCAGGGCTGCAGGCTGGGATTTGGGGAAAGAAACCGCAAAATCAGTGGGAACTGTTAAAAAACATCTCAGGGTCTTAGCACCAGCCAACACAGGGCAGCTACTTGTCCTCTGTCCCCTGGGAAAAAAACCCCAGCCCACAGGTGAGTGGTGACCCCTACGAGAGCCACCAGGCAGGAGGAACGTCCAGCTGGTGCTACCCAGGGCTTCATAGACCCAGGCTTGCTGTGCAGGATGGGAGTCACACCTGTTGTCCCAGCAATGCCACTGGGAAGGGATTGCTGGCAATTTCCATTGGAAAAGCAAGGGCTGAGGCTGAGAACCCATCTATCTCCTCCTCTCCTCCAGCATGGAGGATGGTAGGAGGCCAGGTTCTAAGCTGGTTGTGTACTACGGCATCACTCCTGGTCACTCCCTGTGGCTGGACTGAACCCAAAACCACCTTTCCTGGTGCTCCTGGTAGCTGGGTGTTCCAAATCCCAGTGCAGCACATTCACCCAGCTCCAAGTTAACCTGGTTGACCCAAGAGTTGTGTTCTCCCCTGGGCTGACATTCCTGAAATCTCAACCAGCAGAAACTCAAATTTGGGTATTTTTTCCCCTGCAGGAATGAGAGGACACACGAAGGGAGAGGGCAAGGTGGAAGAAGAAGACCATCAGCTTCAGGAGGATGCAGCAGCTCATAATTAAATAGCTCTGAACCTCCCTTTATCTTAATTAGCCTGTGCTGACAAGATCCCACTAATGAGGCCAGGTAGTTGGGAAGGGGTGAGGAGTGAACCTGGGACTTATTAGCGCTTCCAAAGCCTATTTTCCACCAGCACCAAGGGGCGTAAGGACCTCCCC
>NW_009714789.1:0-2052 GCF_000703405.1 Apaloderma vittatum
AGCAGAAGCGATACGAGTGCTGTATGCGACGCACGAAGGCAGCCTTCCTCCCTCCGCCGCGCTGGCGAGGCTCCAGCTCGCACGCTGCATCCAGCTCTGGGCACCACACTCGGGAGAGCTGTTTGGGTTGCTCTGTGATGACAGGACTCGGAGGCAGTCTGGAAGGAAGAAAGGGGTAGGTCTCTCTCCTAGAGTGAGCAAAGTAGGAGCAGACACCTCTGTGAACGTTCCCGACGGTCTCATTTTCCCCCCTCCCCATAAATTTATAGGAGGAGGTTGCCCAGCAGACTGTCAGAAAGCAATTCACAGACTGGTTTTTAAGAAGCAGATTGTGACCTCTGGCATCCCACGGCAAGGTTTACGCTTTGAAACAGCAGTGCCTGGCTGCACCTTCCTTGGCAGAGCACATTCAGCATTTAAAAGCGACAAAGCGCCTGGTTTTGGCAGAGACCATTCAATACTTGACAAAAGCAGAGTGTCTGGTTTACTTTTCCTCAGAAGGTCAGCATCCTGCTCTACGGCCTCAAAAGACGAGCTTTATTTTCGATATCATGACCTCCGCCCTGCCAGAAGCATCCATCACCTGCCGAGGCTGACAAGCTGGAGGAGGTGCTGGAGCAGACCCACCTGGGATTTGTCCCGCTCTCTGACCGCCGCGTGCAGCGTTTCCTCGGGGGAAGCAGGGCGTGCCAGGCCGGGCTGTAACACCACAAAGGATTGTTCCAGCAGAGAAACCCTTCCTGCCCATTGTAGGTTAGCTTAAATTGTCTCCAGAGGTACATACGCTGCACCCAAATCACAGAACTTCCTACTGAAGGAGCGTGAGGGGTACAATTAAAAACCCCCCAGTAACGCTGCGCTGCTCCCTGCACAGCTTCCTCAGGCAGAGAAGCGCCTCGGGGTCCCTTCAAGAGCAGCTAAAGGACGGTTCCCTCTGCACCCTCACCACCCGCGGCACCGAGCCAGCCTGTGACAGAAGGAGCATACACCTACCTCTCCCCCAGCCAGGAGGAATGTGCACGCTGCAAAGCTAAAACCATCTGGACTCCTGACTCGCCGCTTCCCATATGTGCTCCTGGCAGCAACGGGAGGAGTAAACCAGCCAGGGCTGGAGAAAGCTGGGGATCATCTTGCATGAAGCACTTCTGCTCCTGCTGTAAGAGCTCCAGGGACACCAGCTCCTCTCCAAGGACGTGTTCTTTCCCTCAGACACATGTTGCCTCCTCCACATACCTCCCCAATCTGCTTGCTCTTCTCCAGATCTGTCGCGTGCAGGCTGGAGAGCTTCTGCCAGGTAGAGCTTAAAGGCTGAGTCAAAGGCTGCTGCAGCAGGAGCTGGAGGTGTTTTCCAGTAGAGAGCTTGGTTCTCACCATGCACCCCCTTTATGGTCCCACTAAAGTGGACCAAAGGTCCTACCTCTTAAGCAACGGCTCGTCCCAGCTGCCTTCCAGCCACACCAGCTTCTTGTACATATTCAAGCCACAAAACGTGAGCCACATTTTCAAGTAACCTGCGGGGCTGCAGCCACACGCTGACCTCTTCCACTCAGGTTAGAAACAAGGGCCTACCTCAGGGTTGGGGCAGAGAAAGCAGCTCAGCAACAGCCACATTACTCTGCAGCTATTTCACGGTGCCATCCACACACTGCCTCTTCCTTGCTCTGTCCATGTGGAATGACAGTCGACACTGTTGTGGAAGGTTTCTGGGCAAGAACAGTCAAGTTGCACCCAGGTAGCCAACTCAACAGCGCGGTGACGGATCTAGGGTCACTCCTTCAAGGCAAGGACAGGGCAGAGCAGGACAAACCTCATTGTCTAAAGCAAAGCTGGAATACATGACCCAGTATCAGAGATTTGTGCTTGGATCAGCCACTTTCTCAAGGCTAAAATAGCGAAGAAAAATAAAAGCTCTGCAGGCAAACAAGACACAGAGGAAGGGAGCACTGCAGAGACACCAACTGGGTCTTCACTACCCCTCACAGCAGCTGGTGTGTCTGCACCAACTCCTCTTCTCAGCAGAGTTTATTGTCAGTGGCACTTGCAGCCCAGAAA
>NW_009714790.1:0-279 GCF_000703405.1 Apaloderma vittatum
CTAAACATAGGTGCTGGCCGAGTGAGGCACTTTGGCACATGTTAATTATCCTGGTGCTTTTTAGGGACCTTGGGTGAAATACGCCTTTTTGTAGTCAGTTTTCTTTTTTTAAGCAGCCTGGAGCAGCAGCCCTTTAATTACATTAAAAATCACCTCCCACTAGCACTTTCTGTTCCCCGGCCCTGATGAAATTTAAGCTCCAAGCTGGGCACGGGCTCACTGCACGGGGCAGCCGGTTATGGTGTGGGACAGCGGGAAGCAGGGTTCTCTCGGTCCTGT
>NW_009714790.1:309-5078 GCF_000703405.1 Apaloderma vittatum
CCCCCAGCAAGGTAGCCTCTCGAGCTGCCCCAGTCCTGTGGAGGTGAAGGGATGCCAGGTCCCTCACCCTGCTGATGTCTCCTTCTACCAGAGGCCGCTGGGTTGCCACTGGAAAACTGCATGGCTTTTTCTTTTTTTTTTTTTCCTTTTTTTTTTTTGTATATGTGTGGGTTTTCCTGGCCCAAGGCACCAGCTGAAAGGCAAGGCCAGCTCCAGACCTCCCTTGTAATTATGGCTCCTCACAATGACACAAGGGGCTTTGAAGGCCACAGGGCAGGCACAGCTGTGCCCCGCACCCCCAGGGTTTGCACTGCGGTCTCATGGCCTGGCTTGCTCTCAGGGCTGCCAGACCCCCCGGGGGGGCTGCAAGGGACCTCTCCCACCTCAAAAATGTGTGATGTTTGTGATGTTTCATCAGCAGTTAGCAACTCTCCAGCAGTTAGCAACTCCCCACCATGTACCTGTTGATGTGGTGATGAGCAGTAAGGCAAAACAACAACAACAACAACAACAAGCTTTGTCCTTCTGGTCCTAGCCTGTTTCACTGGAAATCCTTTGTTTCCCAATCAAATCCAGACTCAAATTGGGCTCCCCTGGATGTGAGCAAGGCTTTTGGCAAGTGCAGCCCTGAGTTTTGAGCAGAAACGTGAGCTTTCAGGTCTTCCACTGTAAAGCAGATTTTTCTGCCCTAAATAACCATCATTTTACTGGCTAACCTGTGCATCATTGACCTTCTCTAAGGCATGCATTTTCCAGCCTCTCTGTTCCCTCTCTGAGGGTTGTAGGACTGAAGGCCTCAGGTGGGCTTTGCAATCCTCCTCAGTGCCGGTGAAAGCAAAGCTGCATTCACCAAGGACTCATTCCCCTGAGCTGCTGCCACCTGGGTGCGTGCAGGAGCAGCAAAGAGGACTATCCTGCTGAGCTCAAGAAAAATCTGGGAAAGAGGGAGTACAGGTACATTGGAGAGCTGGGCGGCTGAAATCCCAGCAGGAAATGATAAATATACGGAAAAGAGAAAGGATGTTTCTGCAGAGGTGGGTGCAGGGGGGCGGTTGCAGCACCTACATGCTCCCATCCCCTGACACCAGGCGTGGGGCAGGAGAGTTGGGCTCCTGCCACCAAGGTCCCCACTGAGATTTGGGTGGCCATAAAGGTGGTTTTTCTGCACTTTTGTGCCCCACGCAGTTATTCTGCTTTGCTGGAGGTGTGTACAGAGCTGCCAGATTTCAGCTGAGGAATATCTGATTTTGGAGAGCAGGATGCCAGGCTGGCTCTTGCATGGGTCTGTGTGGTTCATGGGGTTGCAGGAAACAAGCAGATGAGCATTTTACAGCATCACTGTGGCAGAAATGTCTCTCAAAGGTGGACTACTGACACCTGTATCCGAGTCTCCTTTTCTTTCCATGCCCTTCCCGAGGCCTGTTTCACCTCTCAGGCAGCCTGGAGTGGAACTTGTTTGGATTTAGCCTTTTTTTGGTCTAATGGCTATGCCCAAGGAACTCTGGAGCCAGGCCTTTGAGGTCTGTCTTTTTTGTCTTCTTGAAAAAACAGTGACAGAATTTCCCAAAAAGGGAGGTAGACACCCCCCAAGAACAGATTTCCCAATATTTATTTTAATTTAAACCCAAAGTGTTATTATACCCTCCGGCCTCCTGGCCATTCCTCTGAGGCCAGACCCTCAATTAAGCGGTGCAGTGCAAACCTCCCCGGGGTTTGGCAGCAGCACGGGGCACTATGTTTGTGCACCAAATCTGCCGGCGTTGAAGTTTGGGGGTTTTCTGGCACACACCAGTGGGCTGGCGTCACTCCGGGCAGGGCAGCGATTGGTTGGGGGGGGCAAAAATAGACTTTATAACCCGACGGGGCAGCAGCAGGAGGAAATCTGTGCTGGCTGACTCGATGTGGTTTTTATCCATTGGTGCTGTGGCAGGGTAAGCTTGCTGCTGCTTTTTCCAGTTAGTTTGGGAGTTGCTGTCTACTTTTTTGCAGGGGAATGGGGGGGGTTCAGCTTGCTGTTGGGGCTAGGTACTGCTTCTAGCCCTTTCCTGGGTCTGTAGCTTCATCAGGCACTTGGGTGGAGGGGATGAATATTCAGAGCCTCGCTGCACAGCCAGGAAAGTTAGCTTGTGGCCAGTTGTTTTCTACCCTAGGCTAAATGAAGATGGGGAAAATCTAAGTGCAGAAAAATATATAACTCCCCCCAGACCTCAGCACAGCTGATGGTGGGTTTAGCTGGAGGAAGGGCAGGGAAAAGGAAGGTTAGTAGGCCTGACTGAGTCTGGGGGGCATGCCAAGAGCATCCCTCCCTGCGGGGAGACTGGGGTCTGTGGGAAGTGTTGGGCATGCTCCTTGCTGGGGCCACGATGGAGGAATGCAGGCCACGTTTTATTGTCTTGGGGGTGCAGCTCAGGTCTGCCTAGAGCCAAACCTTCCCCCCAGATATGCCTACAGGACAGGGGGGATCCTTGCATTGGTGCCTTGCCACTGCTGGTTTTGTCAATGGCAGACTGTATTAACTGCTTGCATTCATTTATTTGTTTGCTTATTTATTTTTCCTCAGTGAGGTTAAACTCTCAGTAGTGTAATTCCTGGGGGAGTTGCTCCCTGGGCAGAGTCTGAGCAGGTTGCAGGTTGCTGTGGGTGCTCCCACTGGCTGCTCCCATCTCTGCTCTGGTGAGGGTTCGTTCTTCCCGCTCGCTCGCAGGCGATGGGGAAGCAGGAGTGAGCAGTCCTGTTCAGGGAAAGCAATGTGTCCACTGCTGGGTGAAATTCACTTTTCTGGTATTTTGTGGCTTCTTGCAAAACCAAAATGTGGTCATGGAAATTGAGTCGCATCTCAAAAAAGAAAAAGAAGGGCTTGTGTCTCTGGAGGGTGACCTTATTGAGAGGTGGATGCAGGTCAACCTTCCTGCTCCCCTCTCACCCACATGGACACAAACACCTGTACGGTTTGGGGTAGTGATGGTGCTTTCTAGCTGAAAAGCAAGTCTTCGCCGTGTTTCGCTGTTCCCAGAGGAAGCTGCCATGAGGACTGCCCTGGTCTTCGCCTGCCTGGTGGGGATGGCGTGCGCCTTCTCGGTGAGTGCTGGGCAGTGGGGGGATCCTCTGGCCTTGCTGGGGCTGCTGTGGAGCACACACCAAAGCAGCCTTTCTCCCAGGTCAAGAGCTGGCTGCGACGAGCCAAGTCAGACGATTCAGAAGAAAACGCGGTAGGGTCTCCCTCCACCCTGTGTGCCCAGCCCTATGTGGCACTGGTCTTGAGGATGAGGATGTTTCAGTCACTCCTGTGCCCAAGACCCCAGACTGATGAGATTTTCTTCTCCTGGTAGGTGTTCAAGAAGAGGCACCGGTATTACGTGTATAGATATGCCTATGTGCATCCCCTGCCACGACGATACCAGGTAGGTGTTTTGGAGGGATTTTGCCTCCTCTGCTGCTGGCCTGCAGGTCTAGGCTGAGACCATTATGCTCATGACACAAATGGATATCTGTCAGCTCCGCTACAGCTTGGTTTTCCCTTTCCTTAGGGCAGTGACTCATCGGAGGAAGAGGGGGATGGCTCGGAGGAGGAGGAAGGCGGGGTGAGTACTGCAAACCAGCAACCTTGGAAAACA
This sequence comes from Apaloderma vittatum, assembly GCF_000703405.1. Lineage (NCBI taxonomy): Eukaryota > Metazoa > Chordata > Aves > Trogoniformes > Trogonidae > Apaloderma > Apaloderma vittatum. Next base: position 3,924 of record NW_009714790.1, read on the forward strand.
AATATGGGAATTTGGGAACTTTCTTTGGTTTTGTAGTCTCTGCTCATCAGCGTTTGCGGCCACTGACCGCCCACAGCCTTGCACTCTGGATGTGACTGGATTTTCTACTCTGGGCTTTATTTTATTATTTTTTGCTCCTTTTTTTTTTTTTTTAAAGAGGATGAGCAGGGGAGGCACCAAACAGCCCTAAGACAAACTTTCCAGGTTTCCATTTTCAGTGGCTCAGAAAGGAGCAGGACAGTCCAAAAGGCAGAAGCAGAGAGGCTTACCCGCAAGGCAACTAGTGCTGTTAGGAACTCCTCTTACTTTCGCCTTTCCAGGTGCATTGTCCCCATAGTGCTGATAAAATTGCTATGGAAAATCCAGCTGTTCTCCTCATGTGTGCATGTGGAGGGACACAAACTGATGCTATATTGGGAAATGCATGTTTGTACCAGCCCAGCCAGTAATGCTCCTCCTGTCTGCCGGGTCAATAATGAGCTTGGGAACTGCTGCATTTGCGAGTTGCCCAGGTCCAAAATTAAATGCCAGGAATTACAAAGGTCTCTTGTGCCTCACTGAGCTGCAAATGCTCAAAAATAATTCAAGAGACAGGTGCTTTGAGACAGGGATCTAGAATACAGGTCTAATGACATATAGGTTATTTTTATTTTTTTATGCTTATTTCAGAGGTCTTTTTAACAGGAGCGTAAGCCTGGGGATCTGGTCTTAAACCCCCTTTGGGAGGCCTGCCTGCGGCTGGGGTGCAGTATGGGGTGGCCTCAATCCCCCAGGCATCTCTGCTAGCCCTGATGTTTCCCTGCAATTTGCCACTTGCTGCAATTTGCCCCTTCCCGCCTGTTGCTCTCCCTGCTACTGGAGTATGAGGATGAGGCTAGATCATAGAAGATTAAATTTACATTAGATATTAGGAAGAAATTCTTCACTGTGAGGTTAGCAAGACACAGGAACAGGTTGCCCAGGGAAGTTGTGGATGCCTTATCCCCGGAAGTGTTCAAGGCCAGACTGGATGAGGCTTTGAGCAACCTGGTCTGGTGGAAGGTGTCCCTGCCCCGGGCAGGGGGATTGGAACTAGATGATCTTTAACATCCCTTCCAACCCAAACAATTCTACAATTCTATCAGACAGCCAAAGGGGAAATATAATTTCCAAGGA